>NC_091347.1:4991469-5031221 GCF_038502225.1 Cherax quadricarinatus | reverse complement strand
TTTATCCCGGGAGTAAGAACTTGATTAAAAAAAAAAGGGAAAGATGGAAATAAAAACCCTTTCCTTTTAAATCAAATTCGATACATTCGATAATCCCATACTCATGCATTTACGAAAATTTTTCCTCTATTCGATAAAAACTTTAACATTTGTACGATTATTAAGCGTGCCCACAGGCCTGAACTGCCCGTGTGTGCCAGAAGTAAAGCAGCCAGTGTCGATCTAAGATACATTTTACATTCATTTTATCCATTACACTGTTTTGGTGCTTTGTTTTTGAAAATAAGTCACCATCCCCAAGAAAGCTTCTTAGTGCCAACCTTCGGAAAAGGTGCTAATGACTATTAAATGAAGAAAGAGATAATTGCAAGTATGAAAAGTGGAGTCTGTGTCGGACTGGCCAGTTGTATAAGTAAACCCAATCAACCATCTCTACTATAGTGAGCAGGAAAACGGAATCAGGAAAACTGTTTTGAAAAGTCAATCTTGGTCAAACAGAGATCACAGTTAGAAATTGAGAGACTGTATTGGTGTGGATAAATGAAAACAGATAGCAGGAGATAGCATCTCTCAGCTATCATTTTAAAAGGCAGCAGGCCAAGGAGTTTTTAAAGAATTGCCTAAACAGTGGTGATGTGAGTGAATTTAAGGCCAGCAAGGTTTTTAAAAATTTTTAAAAGAATCGTAGTGGCATCCCAGTGTGGCAGGTGAGGCTGCAGTTCGACCAAAAAGGTGAAAAATGTGAGAATTGGAGTCATAGAGGCTGAAGGATTGAATGAACAAGTGTTTATTGTGACTAAAACAGGCCTGTTTGGAAGAAATTGCCAATAGGACCTACATTACTCAGGGGGAAAGGGGCCTCCAGGACACTAAGCCATGAAAGACAGCTACTTCTGTGTGTGCCAATGCTAGTGGTGATTGCAAAGTGAAGCCTTTATTGGTGTATCACCAAACTCCCAGAGCGTTCAGGAAAAAGAATTCCTCAAGCTAATTTGTGTGCTGTGGAGGGCAAACAGTGGCATGGGTCACTAGGGACTTTTCTATGACTGGTTACACCATGCATTTGCCATGTGAAAAATTACCTAATTGAAAAGAAATTAGCCAATTTCCTCCTGGTGTTTGACAATGCCCTGGTCATCCTACAGACTTGGCAGAGCAAATTTCGGGGACCCTTTAGCTTCATTAAGGTCAAGTTTTTGCCTCCTAATCCACTCCCTCCTGCAGCCCATGGACCAGCAGGTCATTTCCAACTTCAAGAAACTGTACACAAAAGCTCTGTTTCAAAAGTGCTTTGAAGTGACCACAGACACTCCATTGACTTAAGAGTTTTTGGAAGGATCACTTAATATCTCAATTGTGTAAACCTTAAGTAGTAAGGCTTGGGAGGGAGTGACTAAGAGAACCTTGAACTTGCTTAAAAGTGAAATTGTGGCCAGAATGTGTAGACAAAAGGGATTTTGGGTTGGCTTGAGGCTAACCTGAGAGTGAGTAGTATACCAGCGTTGAGGAATCAATTGTGGAATTGGGGAAGTCCTTGGGTTGGAGGTTAGTGGGGAGGATGGAAAAGAGTTATGGAGGAGGACACGAAGAACTAACCACTGATGAGGCCAGATAGATCAACTTCAAGAGCAAGAGGCCAGACCTGGGAAACTGGTTCAAATAGGGAGAGAGAAATTGAAGGAATTGCCTACTAAAGATTACAGGAAATGTGTGCAAAATGGCTTGAAGTGCAAACCTTTTTGATGAAAATCACCTCACACAGCCATTAAAAGCCGTGGCTGGTGACTGTTACAATGACACTGTTGTGAACCACTTTAGACAAATCATAAAGGAACGAGGCAGGCCACTATGGACAGATATGTTGTGCGTAAAGAAGTCCAGTGACTCTGGAAGCTGTATCCCAGTGGCATTAAAAGAAGAAGTGAAGTAATTCCTAGAAAAGGATCAAAGATACTAAGTCCCTAATGGAAGGGGATTCCCTTCTAAACACTAACACTTCTCTCCTCCTCCCATCCCATCAATCATCACCAGATCTTCACAAAAAGTAAGTGTCATGCAATTGTGCATGCCTTTTTCAGTTTGTGTGTACTAAAATTAACATTTTTTTGTGGTAAAAAAATTTTTTTCATACTTTTGGGTGTCTTGCACTGATTAATTGGCTTCCATTATTTTTATGAAAAAATTTAATTCGCATAGCATGCACACACATTCTCGCATAACGCCAGCCTTCGTGGTATCGGATTAGCTTCATGATAAGGGGGTCCACTGTATATATATACAGTGGACTGAAAGTATATAACGAGCAGAATACATAGCGACTAATCTTCAAGATACCCTTTTACTTTAATCGGAAATTTTGTCACAAAGATACCGACAAAAACTCCGCCACCGAAGGTCCGAGACGCCCAATGTGCTTCCTCAGCCAGCTCTCACATGTGTCATCATATATTGTTTAATAGCCAGCTCATGTAACATCCAAAGCATACACTGAATACTATTATTACAGTAAGCTGGTGCTGTTTCTGGAAATATGACCATGGCCCCAAGAAAGCTTCTAGTGCCAAATCAGACACCAATATATGTGAGAATTCTACTGAAATGAAGAAAGAGATCATTGATAAGTATGAGAAAGTGGAGTGCTGTGATCGTAATTTAGCTGGTTGGTGGCTAAGAACCCCAATCAACTACTTCCGCTATTATTGTGGGCACCAGCACGCATCAAGGAAGCTGTTCTGCAAAGTGCTTCTAACTGTGTTTTCGAAACAAAGATCGCAAGTGATGGAAGATGTTGAGAGACTCTTATTGGTGTGGATAAATGAAAAACAGCTAGCAGGAGATAGCGTCTCTCAAGCGATCATATGTGAAAAGGCTAGGAAGTTGCATGAGGATTTAATTAAAAAAATGCCTGCAACTAGTGATGATGTGAGTGAATTTAAGGCCAGCAAAGGTTGGTTTGAGAGATTTAAGAAGCGTAGTGGCATCCATAGTGTGATAAGGCATGGTGAGGCTGCCAGTTCGGACCACAAAGCGGCTGAAAAATATGTGCAGGAATTCAAGGAGTACATAGACAGTGAAGGACTGAAACCTGAACAAGTGTTTAATTGTGATGAAACAGGCCTGTTCTGGAAGAAAATGCCAAGCAGGACCTACATTACTCAGGAGGAAAAGGCACTCCCAGGACATAAGCCTATGAAAGACAGGCTTACTTTGTTGATGTGTGCCAATGCTAGTGGTGATTGCAAAGTTAAGCCTTTATTAGTGTATCACTCTGAAACTCCCAGAGCGTTCAGGCAAAAGAATGTCCTCAAGGATAATTTGTGTGTGCTGTGGAGGGCAAACAGTAAGGCATGGGTCACTAGGGACTTTTTCTATAACTGGTTACACCATGCATTTGCCCCCAATGTGAAAGATTACCTAACTGAAAAGAAATTAGACCTTAAGTGCCTCCTGGTGTTAGACAATGCCCCTGGTCATCCTACAGATGTGGCAGAGCGACTTTATGGGGACATGAGCTTCATTAAGGTGAAGTTTTTGCCTCCTAATACCACTCCTCTCCTGCAGCCCATGGACCAGCAGGTTATTGCAAACTTCAAAAAACTGTACACAAAAGCTCTGTTTGAAAGGTGCTTTGTAGTGACCTCAGAAACTCAACTGACTCTAAGAGAGTTTTGGAGAGAGCACTTTAATATCCTCAATTGTGTAAACCTTATAGGTAAGGCTTGGGAGGGAGTGACTAAGAAGACCTTGAACTCTGCTTGGAAGAAACTGTGGCCAGAATGTGTAGACAAAAGGGATTTTGAAGGGTTTGAGGCTAACCCTGAGAATCCTGTGCCAGTTGAGGAATCCATTGTGGCATTGGGAAAGTCCTTGGGGTTGGAGGTTAGTGGGGAGGATGTGGAAGAGTTGGTGGAGGAGGACAATGAAGAACTAACCACTGATGAGCTGATAGATCAACTTCAAGAGCAAGAGGCCAGACCTGGGGAAACTGGTTCAGAGGAGGGGAGAGAGAAATTGAAGAACTTGCCTACTACAAAGATAAAGGAAATCTGTGCAAAGTGGCTTGAAGTGCAAACTTTCATGGATGAAAATCACCCTCACACAGCTATTGCAAGCCGTGCTGGTAATTATTACACTGACAATGTTGTGAAACACTTTAGGCAAGTCATAAAGGAACGAGAGGTACAGGCCACTATGGACAGATATCTTGTGCGAAAGAAGTCCAGTGACTCTGAAGCTGGCCCTAGTGGCATTAAAAGAAGAAGGGAAGTAACCCCAGAAAAGGACTTGCTACCTCAAGTCCTAATGGAAGGGGATTCCCCTTCTAAACACTAACACTCTCTCTCCCCTCCTCCCATCCCATCAATCATCACCAGATCTTCAATAAAAGTAAGTGTCATGTAATTGTGCATGCCTTTTTCAGTTTGTGTGTATTAAAATTAACATTTCATGTGGTAAAAAAATTTTTTTTTCATACTTTTGGGTGTCTTGCATGGATTAATTTTATTTCCATTATTTCTTATGGGGAAAATTCATTCACATAACGATTATTTCGCATAACAATTACCCCTCTTGCACGGATTAAAATCGTTAACCGGGGGTCCACTATATATATATATATATATATATATATATATTTATTTATATATATATATATTTATTTACATATATATACATATACATATATATATATATATATATATATATATATATATATATATATATATATATATATATATATATATATATATATTCAACAAATCGGCCGTCTCCCACCGAGGCAGGGTGACCCAAAAAAGAAAGAAAATCCCCAAAAAGAAAATACTTTCATCATCATTCAACACTTTCACCACACTCGGACATTATCACTGTTTTTGCAGAGGTGCTCAGAATAGAACAGTCTAGAAGCATACACACATAAAGATACACAACATATCCCTCCAAACTGCCAATATCCCAAACCCCTCCTTTAAAGTGCAGGCATTGTACTTCCCATTTCCAGGACTCAAGTCCGACTATATGAAAATAACCGGTTTCCCTGAATCCCTTCACTAAATATTACCCTGCTCACACTTCAACAGATCGTCAGGTCCCAAGTACCATTCGTCTCCATTCACTCCTATCTAACACGCTCACGCACGCTTGCTGGAAGTCCAAGCCCCTTGCCCACAAAACCTCCTTTACCCCCTCTTTCCAACCCTTTCGAGGACGACCCCTACCCCGCCTTCCTTCCCCTATAGATTTATATGCTTTCCATGTCATTCTACTTTGATCCATTCTCTCTAAATGACCAAACCACCTCAACAATCCCTCTTCTGCTGTCTGACTAATACTTTTATTAACTCCACACCTTCTCCTAATTTCCACACTCCGAATTTTCTTCATAATATTTACACCACACATTGCCCTTAGACAGGACATCTCCACTGCCTCCAACCGTCTCCTCGCTACTGCATTTACCACCCAAGCTTCAAACCCATATAAGAGTGTTGGTACTACTATACTTTCATACATTCCCTTCTTATATATACATATATACATTATATATATATATATACATTATATATATATATTTTTTTTTTTTTTTTATTATCACACTGGCCGATTCCCACCAAGGCAGGGTAGCCCGAAAAAGAAACACTTTCACCATCATTCACTCCATCACTGTCTTGCCAGAAGGGTGCTTTACACTACAGTTTTTAAACTGCAACATTAACACCCCTCCTTCAGAGTGCAGGCACTGTACTTCCCATCTCCAGGACTCAAGTCCGGCCTGCCGGTTTCCCTGAATCCCTTCATAAATGTTACTTTGCTCACACTCCAACAGCACGTCAAGTATTAAAAAACATTTGTCTCCATTCACTCCTATCAAACACCCTCACGCATGCCTGCTGGAAGTCCAAGCCCCTCGCACACAAAACCTCCTTTACCCCCTCCCTCCAACCTTTCCTAGGCCGACCCCTACCCCGCCTTCCTTCCACTACAGACTGATACACTCTTGAAGTCATTCTGTTTCGCTCCATTCTCTCTACATGTCCTAACCACCTCAACAACCCTTCCTCAGCCCTCTGGACAACAGTTTTGGTAATCCCGCACCTCCTCCTAACTTCCAAACTACGAATTCTCTGCATTATATTCACACCACACATTGCCCTCAGACATGACATCTCCACTGCCTCCAGCCTTCTCCTCGCTGCAACATTCATCACCCATGCTTCACACCCATATAAGAGTGTTGGTAAAACTATACTCTCATACATTCCCCTCTTTGCCTCCAAGGACAAAGTTCTTTGTCTCCACAGACTCCTAAGTGCACCACTCACTCTTTTTCCCTCATCAATTCTATGATTCACCTCATCTTTCATAGACCCATCCGCTGACACGTCCACTCCCAAATATCTGAATATGTTCACCTCCTCCATACTCTCTCCCTCCAATCTGATATCCAATCTTTCATCACCTAATCTTTTTGTTATCATAACCTTACTCTTTCCTGTATTCACTTTTAATTTTCTTCTTTTGCACACTCTACCAAATTCATCCACCAATCTCTGTAACTTCTCTTCAGAATCTCCCAAGAGCACAGTGTCCTCAGCAAAGAGCAACTGTGACAACTCCCACTTTATGTGTGATTCTTTATCTTTTAACTCCACACCTCTTGCCAAGACCCTCGCATTTACTTCTCTTACAACCCCATCTATAAATGTATTAAACAACCACGGTGACATCACACATCCTTGTCTAAGGCCTACTTTTACTGGGAAATAATTTCCCTCTTTCCTACATACTCTAACTTGAGCCTCACTATCCTAGTAAAAACTCTTCACTGCTTTCAGTAACCTACCTCCCACACCATACACCTGCAACATCTGCCACATTGCCCCCCTATCCACCCTGTCATACGCCTTTTCCAAATCCATAAATGCCACAAAGACCTCTTTAGCCTTATCTAAATACTGTTCACTTATATGTTTCACTGTAAACACCTGGTCCACACACCCCCTACCTTTCCTAAAGCCTCCTTGTTCATCTGCTATCCTATTCTCCATCTTACTCTTAATTCTTTCAATAATAACTCTACCATACACTTTACCAGGTATACTCAACAGACTTATCCCCCTATAGTTTTTGCACTCTCTTTTGTCCCCTTTGCCTTTATACAAAGGAACTATGCATGCTCTCTGCCAATCCCTAGGTACCTTACCCTCTTCCATACATTTATTAAATACAGTGGACCCCCGCATACGGTTGGCATCACATAACGTTTAATCCGCATACCGATACATTTTATCGCTAAAATTTTGCCTCGCATACCACTTAAAAACCCGCTCACCGCTGTTCGTCCGAGACGCGTCCAATGTGCGCCTTAGCCAGCCTCACATGTTCCGCCGGTGGCATTGTTTACCAGCCAGCCTCCGCGGTAGCATCCAAGCATACAATCGTAACATTTCGTATTATTAGTGTTTTTGGTGATTTTATCTGGAAAATAAGTGACCATGGGCCCCAAGAAAGCTTCTAGTGCCAACCCTACAGCAATAAGGGTGAGAATTACTATAGAGATGAAGAAAAAGATCATTGATAAGTATGAAAGTGGAGTGCGTGTCTCCGAGCTGGCCAGGTTGTATAAGAAACCCCAATCAACCATCGCTACTATTGGTGGTACAGCTGCTGCTGCTGCACTGTCAGCTGCTGCTGCACTGTCAGCTGCTGCTGCTGCTGTAGCATCGTCTGCTGCTGCTGTAGCATCGTCTGCTGCTGCTGTAGCACTGTCAGCTGCTGCTGCTGCTGTAGTATCGTCTGCTGCTGCTGCTGCTGTAGCATCGTCTGCTGCTGCTGTAGCATCGTCTGCTGCTGCTGTAGCATCATCTGCTGCTGCTGTAGCACTGTTGTTGGTGTGGCTTATTGAGAATATACCAAGAAACAATTAACCCCAGAGGATTTGCCACCCAGGATAACCCAAAAAAGTCAGTGTCATCGAAGACTGTCTAACTTATTTCCATTGGGGTCCTTAATCTTGTCTCCCAGGATGCAACCCACACCAGTCGACTAACACCCAGGTGAACGGAAAAATGCCTGGAACTAGTGGTCATATTGGTGAATTTAAAGCCAGCAAAGGTTGGTTTGAGAGATTTAAGAATCGTAGTGACATACACAGTGTGATAAGGCATGTTCTGGAAGAAAATACCAAACAGGACCTACAGTACTCAGGAGGAAAAGGCACTCCCAGGACACAGTGTCTCATCAGTCATTGCTGCATCTTCAATAAAGGTAAGTGTCATTTATTCTTCATTTAGTAGACTAGTACATGCACAATATATACTGTGCATGTACTACTCTACTATTGTGCATGTATCCTTCTCTTTGTGTGTAGGAAAATGTATATTTCACGTGGTAAAATTTTTTTTTTCATGCTTTTGGGTGTCTTGCACGGATTAATTTGATTTCCATTATTTCTTATGGGGAAAATTCATTCGCATACCGATTATTTCGCATACCAATGAGCCCTCTTCCACGGATTAAAATCGGTATGCGGGGGTCCACTGTAATTGCTCCAACCACTCCAAAACTATATCCCCAGCTGCTTTTAACATTTCTATCTTTATCCCATCAATCCCGGCTGCCTTACCCCCTTTCATTTTACCTACTGCCTCACGAACTTCCCCCACACTCACAACTGGCTCTTCCTCACTCCTACAAGATGTTATTCCTCCTTGCCCTATACACGAAATCACAGCTTCCCTTCCTCCACCAACATTTAACAATTCCTCAAAATATTCCCTCCATCTTCCCAATACCTCTAACTCTCCATTTAATAACTCTTTTACATCATCATTCCACCAATCGCTCCTCTTCCCTCCCGCACCCAGTTTCCTGTAACCACAAACGTCTGCTGAACACTCTAACACTACATTTTTAAACCTACCCCATACCTCTTCGACCCCATTTCCTATGCTCTCATTAGCCCATCTATCCTCCAATAGCTGTTTATATCTTACCCTAACTGCCTCCTCTTTTAGTTTATAAACCTTCACCTCTCTCTTCCCTGATGCTTCTATTCTCCTTGTATCCCATCTACCTTTTACTCTGAGTGTAGCTACAACTAGAAAGTGATCTGATATATCTGTGGCCCCTCTATAAACATGTACATCCTGAAGTCTACTCAACAGTCTTTTATCTATCAATGCATAATCCAACAAACTACTGTCATTTCGCCCTACATCATATCTTGTATACTTATTTATCCTCTTTTTCTTAAAATATGTATTACCTATAACTAAACCCTTTTCTATACAAAGTTCAATCAAAGGGCTCCCATTATCATTTACACCTGGCACCCCAAACTTACCTACCACACCCTCTCTAAAAGTTTCTCCTACTTTAGCATTCAGATCCCCTACCACAATTACTCTCTCACTTGGTTCAAAGGCTCCTATACATTCACTTAACATCTCCCAAAATCTCTCTCTCTCCTCTACATTCCTCTCTTCTCCAGGTGCATACACGCTTATTATGACCCACTTTTCGCAGCCAACCTTTACTTTAATCCACATAATTCTTGAATTTACACATTCATATTTTCTTTTCTCCTTCCATAACTGATCCTTCAACATTACTGCTACCCCTTCCTTTGCTCTAACTCTCTCAGATACTCCAGATTTAATCCCATTTATTTCCCCCCACCGAAACTCCCCTACCCCCTTCAGCTTTGTTTTGCTTAGGGCCAGGACATCCAACTTCTTTTCATTCATAACATCAGCAATCATCTGTTTCTTGTCATTCGCACTACATCCACGCACATTCAAGCATCCCAGTTTTATAAAGTTTTTCTTCTTCTCTTTTTTAGTAAATGTCTACAGGAGAAGGGGTTACTAGCCCATTGCTCCCGGCATTTTAGTTGCCTCATACGACACGCATGGCTTACGGAGGAAAGATTCTTTTCCACTTCCCCATGGACAATAGAAGAAATAAGGAAGAACAAGAGCTATTTAGAAAAAGGGAGAAAAACCTAGATGTATGTATGTATATATGCATGTGCGTGTCTGTGAAGTGTGACCAAAGTGTAAGTAGGAGTAGCAAGATATCCCTGTTATCTAGCGTGTTTATGAGACAGAAAAAGAAACCAGCAATCCTACCATCATGCAAAACAGTTACAGGTTTCTGTTTCACAGTCACCTGGCAGGACGGTAGTACTTCCCTGGGTGGTTCCACTGTATTTCATGTGGTAAAAATATTTTTTTCATACTTTTGGGTGTCTTGAACAGATTAATTTGATTTCCATTATTTCTTATGGGGAAAATTAATTCAACTAACAATAATTTTGTCTAACGATGAGTTCTCTGGAATGGATTAATATCGTTGGTCGAGGGTCCACTGTATATATATATTCTTTCTTTCAACACACCGGCCGTATCCCACCGAGGCGAGGTGGCCCAAAAGGAAAAACAAAAGTTTCTCCTTTTACAATTAGTAATATATACAGGAGAAGGGGTTACTAGCCCCTTGCTCCCGGCATTTTAGTCGCCTCTTACAACATGCATGGCTTATGGAGGAAGAATTCTGTTCCACTTCCCCATGGAGGTACGAGGAAATAAACAAGAACAAGAGCTAGAAAGAAAATAGAAAAAAACCCAAAGGGGTGTGTGTATATATATGCTTGTACATGTATGTGTAGTGTGACCTAAGTGTAAGTAGAAGTAGCAAGACGTACCTGAAATCTTGCATGTGTATGAGACAAGAAAAAAAAAAAGACACCAGCAATCCTACCATCGTGTAAAACAATTACAGGCTTCAGTTTTACACTCACTTGGCAGGATGGTAGTACATGTACCTCCCTGGGTGGTTTCTGTCTACCAACCTGGAGTTTACCTGCTACATGTTTTTTATCAACATTTAATTGTATTATCCATCAGGGACTGCTGAATTAATCCAAGTTTATATTAAATAATTATTACAGTACCTATTTTGTATAACAACCTACACCTTCCACAAACTTATCAGTCCATATATCACTATTTCATGTGGAGTGCTGGTTTTCAGGAATATTCTGCTGTAGCTCTTTTTTATTCCTTCTGTTGAATTGTTTATAAAAATTAGAATCATGACTGCAACCACTGATCCTTGTGGCACCCCACTGATGACATTTGCCATTAAAGACATTTTTTTTGTGTGTGTGTGTGTTTCATCGCTGTTTGCATTTTCCTTTCAAATAAAATACCTCAGTCAGTAACTTGCTTCTTATTTCTCATATGTTTTGTAGCTTTCAGAGTAGTTGCTTCATTGTTAACCGTTGAAAACTTAATCATAATTTAAATAAATCCAGTCTCCCCATTCATTTATTTCTTGAATAATTTGTGATTGTTATACAGTGGAACCTCAAATTTCGAACCATTCGCTTATTGAACTTTTAAAAATCAACCGTTTTTTTTTTTAACCAACTTTGTCCCAATTATCGAACTCGCCCCTATTTTCGAACCGCTGGATACTGGACCTGTCCGCCAGCCCGCTCAGTCTGGCTTTATTGATGCTTGAATGAACACTAACCTGTGCTCTCATTCAAACATTTTATGATTAATTCATTGTGTTTAGTGCTTGTGGGACTGTGAAATAAGCTACCATGGGCCCAAAGAAACTTGCTAGTTGTACCCCTGTGGTAAAGAAAGTGAGAAGCACCATAGATGTGAAGAAGGAAATAATACAGAGGCACCAGAAACAGAGGACTGTAGACAGTTATTTTGTGAGACAGGGGTCCAGTGACTCTCAAGCTGGTCCTAGTGGCATTAAAAGACAGAGAAGGGAAGTAGCCCCAGAGAGGGCTTAGATACCTGAAGTCTTTATGGAGGGGGATTCCCCTTCCAAACACTAACCCCAACTCCCTCTCTCCTCCTCCCTATCTTCCAGATGCCATCACCAATCTTCAATAAAGGTAAGTAAAAATGTTATTTTATATGTTTATTTAAATTTATTAATACATAATTGTACACTATATTTGTTGTGTGTATGTAAAGCTATAATGTAATACTATCTATAAAATGTATTTTTTTGTGAATATTTTTGGGTTTCTGGAATGGATTAATTGTATTTCCATTATTTCTTCTGGGAAATATTTCATTGCTTTTCAAACTTTTCAAATTTAGAACTAGCTCCTGGAATGGATTAAGTTCGAAATTTGAGGTTCCACTGTAGTTGCTTAATTAATTTAATATACAGGAATTTGCTGATTGACTGGCAAACTGATTGTCGGTAAGTTTTTGCTCTTCAAATGTTGTATCAATTTTATCCAAGATTTTACCAGTATTTTTTACAGTGTTTACCACTGAGATGCATTTTTTCCTGTCACCTTTAAATATCAGCACAACATTTGTCATTTTCCATTTATCTGCCAATTTTACTATCTTGTAATTAAATTAAAAAGATTGTAGAATCTGCATTCACAGTCTAGCAAGTCAGTGATGGAGTGAACAGTGATGAAAGGGTTTCTTTTTCGGGTCACCCTGCCTCAGCGGGAGACGGTCAGTGTGATAAAAAAGAAAATAGTAGATAGCTTTGTTCTGCATATTCTTTTAAATTTGATGGTATTATCGTGTCTGGTCCTTTTGCTTTTTTCTTGTCATCATTTTATAATAGCTTTTTTTTCAGTTTTTTTGGATATTTCAATGTTCTTCATTTCATTTGGATACTTGGGGTTAAAAATCATATCTTAAAAAAATTGTATAAATTTTGCTTGGCAGCAGTATTTTGCTTTTACATATTACAGTACTGTATATTAATCATCTGGTGTGATTTCACATCAGATAATAAGCGTCTGGACGAGTGGGTTGAAGAAGATCGATTAGATACAAGAAAGATTCAGTATCCTCGTCGAGATTTGGCATCTGCAGCTACGACTGGTCTTAATACACCAAAAAAGACACTAACTGGCACCACCAATTCACGTCCATCTTCTCCAGGATTGACTCCAGTGAGAATCAGTATTCAGTATATACTTGGCATGCATGTGGGATTTATTGGTTATAATGTTGCTTTTTTTTGTATACTGTATTTAATTGCCATGGTCTTGGATTTGTTACTGTAACAGTGTAGGAGAACTTGAATTATGTGTAAACAGCCTACATATGGGAATTTCAATATTTTTTATGTGTGCAGCAAAATTAATGCATGCCTGTGTTAAACTGAAATCAGTTAGTCTGTTGCTCTGATCAGTATATACCCTGTTGAGATACTAAAGAGGTCAATTCTCTGCCGTGGTTCAGGACCCAATCACAGGCCCATCAGTGTTAGCTGCCTTGCAGCAAAAACAACAGAAGAACAGAAAGAGGAAGTTGGATCACACTGAGGTAAGTAATTCATTAATTATGTAGAAAACCCTTTCCCTCATTGTATGTGTAACAAGCTTATTAATATACATCCTTTTTCCAAATCTAAAGTAGTTACTTTTTACCTTTATATGCTTGGTTGCTTAGTTAATATCTTTGGTAAAGAAATAAGTCAGTTGTTGAAAATTTCATTTTTACAGCAAAAAATGAATTATTGTAATGCAGTTAACTTATGCAGTTAACATTGATTGTAGATGCAATGTTTAACCAATTAATACTTAATCATAAGTTGAGCTTTTTGTTCGTGTTTTCAGTTGTATCCCATGTACACTTAAATTTGTTTCTTTTAACAGTTTCCACTTATAACAACTAATTTAGTAAATGTTTCTTGTGTACTCTTGATCTCCCACCTTCCCTCTCATCTTTGTTTTCCTTATTCTTCCCCTCTCTGCCCTCTTTCTCCTATTTGCTCTCATCCCTTTTCTTTTATTTTCCCTTCTCTTCCCCATTGTCCTCCTTAGCAACATTACATCAGATTTGATTTTACATGAAAAAATTAAGCAACATTTTTTATGTTAAGTGCTGTAATGGCTTGATAAAGCTCCTGGAGAGCAAAACGTTGGCACAGTAAAATGTCACATTAATTGCACTAGTGTTCTTTTACTTAACATATGTATTGGTGGATAAAAGGTTGATGGGTAGGCTCCAGGATGTACATGTTTCTAGAGGGGCAACTGATATATCGGATCATTATTTAGTTGTAGCTACAGTTAGAGTAAGAGGTAGATGGGAAAAGAGGAAGGTGGCAACAACAAGTAAGAGGGAGGTGAAAGTGTATAAACTAAGGGAGGAGGAAGTTCGGGTGAGATATAAGCGACTATTGGCAGAAAGGTGGGCTAGTGCAAAGATGAGTAGTGGGGGGGTTGAAGAGGGTTGGAATAGTTTTAAAAATGCAGTATTAGAATGTGGGGCAGAAGTTTGTGGTTATAGGAGGGTGGGGGCAGGAGGAAAGAGGAGTGATTGGTGGAATGATGAAGTAAAGGGTGTGATAAAAGAGAAAAAAGGTAGCTTACGAGAGGTTTTCACAAAGCAGAAGTGTTATAAGAAGAGCAGAGTATATGGAGAGTAAAAGAAAGGTGAAGAGAGTGGTGAGAGAGTGCAAAAGGAGAGCAGATGAAAGAGTGGGAGAGGCTCTGTCAAGAAATTTTAATGAAAATAAGAAAAAAATTTGGAGTGAGTTAAACAAGTTAAGAAAGCCTAGGGAAAGTATGGATTTGTCAGTTATAAACAGAGTAGGGGAGTTAGTAGATGGGGAGAGGGAGGTATTAGGTAGATGGAGAGAATATTTTGAGGAACTTTTAAATGTTGAGGAAGAAAGGGAGGCGGTAATTTCATGCACTGGCCAGGGAGGTATACCATCTTTTAGGAGTGAAGAAGAGCAGAATGTAAGTGTGGTGGAGGTATGTGAGGCATTACGTAGAATGAAAGGGGGTAAAGCAGCTGGAACTGATGGGATCATGACAGAAATGTTAAAAGCAGGGGGGGATATAGTGTTGGAGTGGTTGGTACTTTTGTTTAATAAATGTATGAAAGAGGGGAAGGTACCTAGGGATTGGCGGAGAGCATGTATAGTCCCTTTATATAAAGGGAAAGGGGACAAAAGAGATTGTAAAAATTATAGAGGAATAAGTTTACTGAGTATACCAGGAAAAGTATACGGTAGGGTTATAATTGAAAGAATTAGAGGTAAGACAGAATGTAGGATTGTGGATGAGCAGGGAGGCTTCAGAGTGGGTAGGGGATGTGTAGATCAAATGTTTACATTGAAGCATATATGTGAACAGTATTTAGATAAAGGTAGGGAAGTTTTTATTGCATTTATGGATTTAGAAAAGGCATATGATAGAGTGGATAGAGGAGCAATGTGGCAGATGTTGCAAGTATATGGAATAGGTGGTAAGTTACTAAATGCTGTAAAGAGCTTTTATGAGGATAGTGGGGCTCAGGTTAGGGTGTGTAGAAGAGAGGGAGAATACTTCCCGGTAAAAGTAGGTCTTAGACAGGGATGTGTAATGTCACCATGGTTGTTTAATATATTTATAGATGGGGTTGTAAAAGAAGTAAATGGTAGGGTGTTTGGGAGAGGGGTGGGATTAAATTATGGGGAATCGAATTCAAAATGGGAATTGACACAGTTACTTTTTGCTGATGATACTGTGCTTATGGGAGATTCTAAAGAAAAATTGCAAAGGTTAGTGGATGAGTTTGAGAATGTGTGTAAAGGTAGAAAGTTGAAAGTGAAGATAGAAAAGAGTAAGGTGATGAGGGTATCAAATGATTTAGATAAAGAAAAATTGGATATCAAATTGGGGAGGAGGAGTATGGAAGAAGTGAATGTTTTCAGATACTTGGGAGTTGACGCGTCGTCGGATGGATTTATGAAGGATGAGGTTAATCATAGAATTGATGAGGGAAAAAAGGTGAGTGGTGCATTGAGGTATATGTGGAGTCAAAAAGCGTTATCTATGGAGGCAAAGAAGGGAATGTATGAAAGTATAGTAGTACCAACACTCTTATATGGATGTGAAGCTTGGGTGGTAAATGCAGCAGCGAGGAGATGGTTGGAGGCAGTGGAGATGTCCTGTCTAAGGGCAATGTGTGGTGTAAATATTATGCAGAAAATTCGGAGTGTGGAAATTAGGAGAAGGTGTGGAGTTAAAAGCATTAGTCAGAGGGCAGAAGAGGGGTTGTTGAGGTGGTTTGGTCATTTAGAGAGAATGGATCAAAGTAGAATGACATGGAAAGCATATAAATCTATAGGGGAAGGAAGGAGGGGTAGGGGTCGTCCTCGAAAGGGTTGGAAAGAGGGGGTAAAGGAGGTTTTGTGGGCTAGGGGCTTGGATTTCCAGCAAGCGTGCATGAGCATGTTAGATAGGAGTGAATGGAGGCGAATGATACTTGGGACCTGACGATCTGTTGGAGTGTGAGCAGGGTAATATTTAGTGAAGAGATTCAGGGAAACCGGTTATGTTCATATAGTCGGACTTGAGTCCTGGAAATGGGAAGTACAATGCCTGCACTTTAAAGGAGGGGTTTGGAATATTGGCGGTTTGGAGGGATATGTTGTGTATCTTTATACGTATATGCTTCTAAGCTGTTGTATTCTGAGCACCTCTGCAAAAGCAGTGATAATGTGTGAGTGTGGTGAAAGTGTTGAATGATGATGAAAGTATTTTCTTTTTGGGGATTTTCTTTCTTTTTTGGGTCACCCTGCCTCGGTGGGAGACGGCCGACTTGTTGAAAAAAAAAAAAAATTGTCGGTAATGCTACCATCATTAATACAACATTTTTTATGTAAAATTAAGTATAAAATAATTTTATGTAATAGAATTAAGTGTAGTATATGCAGTTGTAATGTTATATTTAATAGTAATGTTATGTAATGTTTAATTTTTGTGTGCCACTTCGTATGTTTCTAACATTATTTGTGTGCAGTTTGTGTACTGTACTTTAGATGTATCGCTGGTATGTTTGTATTCGCAAACGATTTTTTATAGTGTTCACTACTTAATGTTGTTAGACATTTCTGCCGGGTCACCAGCTGGACAGACCCGGGCCGGGACACTACCAGTGAACCTAATGATCATGATGTTAGATGTAGTTCACTGCAGCTCCTTCCAGGTGTCATTGAGTCACCACTCAGTGACACCTGTTTTGTTTTTTGCTACAGACAGTAATTTCTTCTTTCTTTTAATACGTGTACAGGTACTATTACAGGTACCTTTACTAATTATGCATGTGAGAATTACACTGACTGAATTCAAGTGTTGGTTACAGTTGTGGAGGGAGGTATTTTGAAGTATGATATTTACAAATGAAGTTCTGGCTACCTCTACTTCATACTACTTAAGTTCCTTGATTATTACTTATCACACTTTTACATTGAAGGAAAATCTTATTAGAGCTGCAAGTATGCAACTGATAGGAAAAACAAAATAAATGTTTTTTTTTTTTTTAACATGCTGGCCGTCTCCCACCAAAGCATGGTGACCCGAAAAAGAAATACTTTCACCATCATTCACAATATTCCTTGCCGGAGGCGTGCAGCTACAATTTTAATTCCATACAGTTCAGATGTCCCTCCAAACAGCAAATATCCCTAACCTTTCCTTTAGAGTGCAGGCACTGTACTCCCCACCTCCAGAACTCAAGTCCAGTTAACTGGTTTATCTGAATCTCTTCACAGAATATTACCTTGTTTACTCTCCAACAGCACATCAGGTCCCAAAAACCATTTGTCTCCTTTCCTGTCTAACATGCTCACACATGCCTGCTGTATATCCAGACCCCTTGCACACAAAACCACCTTTACCCCTCACTCCCTCCATCCTTTCCTTGAATAACCCCTACCCCACCTCTAAAAAAGATGAAACTGCCTCAACAACCCCTCCTCAGCCCTTTGGATAATACTTTTAGTAACTCTGCACCTCCTAGTCTCCAAACTACAAAATAATGAGATAAAAGGGCGTTTAAAAAAAAAGGTGCACAATTTACTGTACTGTGAAAACCTAGGGAACAAATGGATTTAAGTTAAAAGCAAAAGATGGGAGTTGTTAGATGGGGAGGTGGATGTATTGAGAAAATGTAGGAAACATTTTGAATATTGATGAAGAAGGAAAAGCAGTGATTTAAAGCAATGGGCAGGGAGGTATGCCGCCTTGTATGAGCAAGGAGGTTTTAGAGTAGGTAGGGGATGTGTAGATCAAGTGCTTACATTGAAGCATATATGTGAACAGTATTTAGATAAAGGTAGGGAAGTTTTTATTGCATTTATGGATTTAGAAAAGGCATATGATAGAGTGGATAGGGGATCAATGTGGCAGATGTTGCAAGTACAGTGGACCCCCGAGTTTCGGCAGCATCAACTTTTGTGAAATTCGACCTTCGGCAAGTTTTTTCGGCAAAATTTGGCCTCGAGTTTCGTGATTAGACTCGTGATTTGGCGACCGTCCGGTACCCGTCTGCCCGTCACCGTGCACACAAAGCCAGTCTCCCACGCCATTCATGGTCAGTGTGCCATTGTTTACCAACACGTGACGATCACCCCGCGGGTTCATATGTAATAATCCATTGTTTTTTGTGATTGCAACTGCTAAATAAGTCACCATGGGCCCAAGGAAAGCTAGTGCAATCCCTTTGGTAAAGAAAGCGAAGAACGATCCAGAGGGATTTTGAAGGGTTTGAGGGGTAATTAGCACCTACTCAGCGCGAATGAAAAATTGTCGAAAAATTCACAAACTGAGTTAATCTTATAGAAAAATAGCTTAACTCTCTGGCAACACAATGGTACCAGAATCATTGTTCTACGACATTCCTACAAGGAATTATGGTCATTTAAAACACCTAGGGTGATGTCACCACCCGCGGCAGGTGTGCTCACCTGTCGTCAATTTTTTTTTTTTCCGTTTTTTTTTCGTGTATTTATTGTATTATTCTTTCTAAGATAATAATTGACGATTTGGCATCATAATACAGTGGGTGGGACTTATACGTAGAGTTACAACCAACCAGGAACCTCCCGACACCATTTTGCTGACGTCATGGAAAATTCCAGTCTCGGGGTGGCCGGGGAATATGGCTCAATATAACGCTATTATAGCTTCTACGGCTTATTTATCTATCACAATTGATCTAATATGACATAATAAACAATATAAATAACAAAGAAATATGGTAAATACTCCAGAATGAATAATATATGGCATATTCTCAGAGCGCTCCATCGGGAATAATAGATTCCCATTCTCAGAGAGGGGCTTCCATTATCTTTCTTTCACCTCCAGGGTCCTTATATTAAAGAAAACGAACATGGGTAACTATGATATACACTCGTAATGCAGTATAAGACAGAGAAAAATGTTATTTTCTCGAAAAAAAAAAAATCGGTGGTCCGGCTGTTTCACGGATTATCTCGGAAGTAAGTTATTCACATATATGAGCCACTAAATTCGTTAATAATAGCAGGAATGTAATGAAATTCACAGAGAACATAAAGGAAAGATTGTTTTACAAGCTAGTGGTTAGCTTTTTGAGATATCATAATTTGTTTTTTATTTTTGTGAGGGCAAAAGTCAGATATTTGGCTGAATGTCAAAACCATACAAACTTTATTTTTTTTAAGAATGAAGAAAGGATAAATTACAGAAAGGATAATCATTGGAAATACAGTTTAGCATTGTTTTATGCGTAGATAATGCCAAAACAGCTTCTCCAAGTCCCATTACGAAGTTACTGTTTAATATGTATGATTATTAGTAAATAATTTTTTTCTCAGTTGTTTTTTGAGCTATCTTATTGAAACTTGGTCACATTACTATTGAAAGGTGCTTCTTTACATACAAAAAAAATGAAAGAAATCGAACGAAAAATAAAAAAGTTCATGTGTTAACGCTAATCACCCCTTGAGGCAAACCCTGACCCTGCCGACCCTCTGCCTGTTGTGGAAGGTGTTGTGGTATTCGTCAAGCCCATGGGGTTGGAGGTGAGTGACGGGGATGTTGAAGAGTTGGTGGAGGACCACAGGGAAGAGCTAACCACTGACGAACTGCAAGAGCTTCAACTGGAACAGCATCAGACCACAGCTGAAGAACTTGCTTCAGAGGAGGAGGAAAAGAGAGTTAAGGAGGTGCCTTCTTCGGTGATTAAGGACGTGTGTTCAAAGTGGAATGAGTTGCAAAGTTTTGTTGAAAAATATCACCCTGACCAAGCTGAAACAAGCCATATCTGCATCATGTTCAGTGACAAAACCTTGTCCCACTTCAGGCAAATCATAAAGAAATGCCAGAAACAGACCTCTCTGGACAGATATTTTGTGCGATATTTTGTGACTCTCAAGTTGTTCCCAGTGGCATTAAAAGAAGAAAGGAAGTAACCCCAGAAAAGGACTTGCTACCTGAAGTCCTAATGGAAGAAGATTCTCCTTCCAAACAATAGTGTACACCTTCCTCCTATCCCCTCCTCCCATCTTCCATCCACCCAGAAGTCTTCAGTAAAGGTAAGTGTAATGTTATTATTATTTTTTATATGCATGTCCTTGATTTCTGATTGTTTTCAGTATGTAAATCTTTATTTAATTTGAAATTTTTTTTTTAATATTTTTGGGTGTATGGAACGGATTAATTTTATTTCCATTATTTCTTATGGGGAAAATGGTTTCGAGTTTCATGAATTTCAACTTGCAGCAGGCTCTCTGGAACGGATTAATCATGAAACTCGGGGGTCCACTGTATAAGGAATAGGTGGTAAGTTACTAAATGCTGTGAAGAGTTTTTATGAGGATAGTGAGGCTCAGGTTAGGGTGTGTAGAAGAGAGGGAGAATACTTCCCGGTAAAAGTAGGTCTTAGACAGGGATGTGTAATGCCATCATGGTTGTTTAATACATATATTTATAGATGGGGTTGTAAAAGAAGTAAATGCTAGGGTGTTTGGGAGAGGGGTGGGATTAAATTATGGGGAATCAAATACAAAATGGGAATTGACACAATTGCTTTTTGCTGATGATACTGTGCTTATGGGAGATTCTAAAGAAAAATTGCAAAGGTTAGTGGACGAGTTTGGGAGTGTATGTAAAGGTAGAAAGTTGAAAGTGAACATAGAGAAGAGTAAGGTGATGAGGGTATCAAATGATTTAGATAAAGAAAAATTGGATATCAAATTGGGGAGGAGGAGTATGGAAGAAGTGAATGTTTTCAGATACTTGGGAGCTGACGTGTCGGTGGATGGATTTATGAAGGATGAGGTTAATCAGAATTGATGAGGGAAAATAGGTGAGTGGTGCATTGAGGTATATGTGGAGACAAAAAACATTATCTATGGAGGCAAAGAAAGGAATGTATGAAAGTATAGTAGTACCAATTCTCTTATATGGGTGTGAAGCTTGGGTTGTGAATGCAGCAGCGAGGAGGCAGTTGGAGGCAGTGGAGATGTCCTGTCTAAGGGCAATGTGTGGTGTAAATATTATGCAGAAAATTTGGAGTGTAGAAATTAGGAGAAGGTGTGGAGTTAATAAAAGTATTAGAGGGCTGAAGAGGGTTTGTTGAGGTGTTTGGTCATTTAGAGAGAATGGATCAAAGTAGAATGACATGGAGAGCATTTAAATCTGTAGGGGAAGGAAGGCAGGGTAGGGGTCATCCTCAAAAAGGTTGGAAGGAAGGGGTAAGGGAGGTTTTGTGGGCGAGGGGTTGGACTTCCAGCAGGCGTGTGTGAGCATGTTCGATAGGAGTGAATGAAGATGAATGGTATTTGGGACCTGACGATCTGTTGGAGTGTGAGCAGGGTAATATTTAGTGAAGGGATTCAGGGAAACCGGTTATTTTTATATAGCCGGACTTGAGTTCTGGAAATGGGAAGTACAGTGCCTGCACTCTAAAGGAGGGGTTCGGGATATTAACAGTTTGGAGGGATATGTTTTGTATCTTTATTTGTATATGCTTCTAAACTATTGTGTTCTGAGCACCTCTGCAAAAACAGTGATTATGTGTGAGTGAGGTGAAAGAGTTGAATGATGAAAGTATTTTCTTTTTGGGGATTTTCTTTCTTTTTGGGTCACCCTGCCTCGGTGGGAGACAGCCGACTTGTTAAAAAAAACAAAAAAAATGCATGAAAGGGGAAAAGGTACCTACAAATTGGCAGAGAGCTGACATAGTGCCTTTGTGTAAGGGAAAGGCGGATAAGAGAGTGTAAGATTATAGGGGAATAAGCTTTGATTATACCAGGTAAAATGAATGGTAATTATTATTGACAGAATTAAAGGTAAGACAGAGAATAGGATTGCAGATGAACAAGGCAGTTTTAGGAAGAGTTGGGAATATGTAGACCAAGTAATTACTTTGAAGCATATGAGTAAAGAATACTCACAGGTCAGGAGCTTATTGTTGCATTTATGGATTTAGAAAAGGCATATGATAGGGTGGATAAGAGTAATGTGGCAGACGCTGCAAATGTATGAAAGAGGTGGAAGGTTATTAAACGCAGCAAAGTGTTTTTATTTTGATAGTGAGGCTCTGGTTAGAATATGTAAGAGAGAGGGGAGATTATTTTCCAGTAAAAGTTGGCCTTAGGCATATTTATAAATGGGGTTATAAGAGAAGTGAACGCTAGGGTGTTGGAAGAGGTGTGGGATTAAACGAATCTGATACCTAGTGAGAGTTGTCACTATTGCATTTTGACAATGATGTGGTTCTTTTGGGAGATTCTGAGGAGTAGTTGCAGAAGTTAGTAGGTGAGTTTGAGCAGAGTAATGGGAATACCAAAAAATCTAGGATATCAGACTGGAGGGAGGGAGTATGGAGGAAGTAAATGTGTTCAGATATCTGAAAGCCAACTTGTCAGATGATGGGTCAACGAAAGATGAGGTGAACCATAGAAATGACGAAGCAAAAAAGGTGAGTGGTTCATTGAAGCATCTGTGGTGACAAAGAACCTTATGCATGTAGGAAAAAGGGGAATGTTCCAAAGTATAGTTGCACCAACCCTGTTATAAGGATTTTAAATGTTGCATATGTGATGGTTGGTGTGTTAAAAAAAAATCAGCTATCTATAAGTTAGAGCTTATTGTTCTATTGGAAACAATATTTTGAAGAATATCTGTGTTACACATTTTTGTAACTGGACTGGCATTCATTAAATCATTAGTTTTTAAGATATTGTTTATGAACCTTGTTTGTAAGTAGGTATGTTGATAACTTGGGAATTGAAAAGTTGGGAATCCCATATTCAGTAATGTATTATAGGTCAGCCCTGGGAATATTATTAATTGACCAAGATTTTGAGATTTCCTACATTCAGTTGCCTTGAGATTTCCTGCAGTAAATGTTGAAAAATATTTATCAGTAAATCGTAGTGTTCTCTATAAAGAATTAAACATGCTATTTATATTATAGGAAAACCATTGTACATTTCTACAGGTTGTTTTTACAATACATTTTTTTTATATTTTTATTATCACACTGGCCGATTCCCACCAAGGCAGGGTGGCCCGAAAAAGAAAAACTTTCACCATCATTCACTCCATCACTGTCTTGCCAGAAGGGTGCTTTACACTACAGTTTTTAAACTGCAACATTAACACCCCTCCTTCAGAGTGCAGGCACTGTACTTCCCATCTCCAGGACTCAACTCCGGCCTGCCGGTTTCCCTGAACCCCTTCATAAATGTTACTTTGCTCACACTCCAACAGCACGTCAAGTATTAAAAACCATTTGTCTCCATTCACTCCTATCAAACACGCTCACGCATGCCTGCTGGAAGTCCAAGCCCCTCGCACACAAAACCTCCTTTACCCCCTCCCTCCAACCTTTCCTAGGCCGACCCCTACCCCGCCTTCCTTCCACTACAGACTGATACACTCTTGAAGTCATTCTGTTTCGCTCCATTCTCTCTACATGTCCGAACCACCTCAACAACCCTTCCTCAGCCCTCTGGACAACAGTTTTGGTAATCCCGCACCTCCTCCTAACTTCCAAACTACGAATTCTCTGCATTATATTCACACCACACATTGCCCTCAGACATGACATCTCCACTGCCTCCAGCCTTCTCCTCGCTGCAACATTCATCACCCATGCTTCACACCCATATAAGAGCGTTGGTAAAACTATACTCTCATACATTCCCCTCTTTGCCTCCAAGGACAAAGTTCTTTGTCTCCACAGACTCCTAAGTGCACCACTCACCCTTTTCCCCTCATCAATTCTATGATTCACCTCATCTTTCATAGACCCATCCGCTGACACGTCCACTCCCAAATATCTGAATACATTCACCTCCTCCATACTCTCTCCCTCCAATCTGATATCCAATCTTTCATCACCTAATCTTTTTGTTATCCTCATTACCTTACTCTTTCCTGTATTCACTTTTAATTTTCTTCTTTTGCACACCCTGCCAAATTCATTCACCAATCTCTGCAGCTTCTCTTCAGAATCTCCCAAGAGCACAGTGTCATCAGCAAAGAGCAACTGTGACAACTCCCACTTTATGTGTGATTCTTTATCTTTTAACTCCACGCCTCTTGCCAAGACCCTCGCATTTACTTCTCTTACAACCCCATCTATAAATATATTAAACAACCACAGTGACATCACACATCCTTGTCTAAGGCCTACTTTTACTGGGAAATAATTTCCCTCTTTGCTACATACTCTAACTTGAGCCTCACTATCCTCGTAAAAACTCTTCACTGCTTTCAGTAACCTACCTCCCACACCATACACCTGCAACATCTGCCACATTGCCCCCCTATCCAACCTGTCATACGCCTTTTCCGAATCCATAAATGCCACAAAGACCTCTTTAGCCTTATCTAAATACTGTTCACTTATATGTTTCACTGTAAACACCTGGTCCACACACCCCCTACCTTTCCTAAAGCCTCCTTGTTCATCTGCTATCCTATTCTCCGTCTTACTCTTAATTCTTTCAATAATAACTCTACCATACACTTGACCAGGTATACTCAACAGACTTATCCCCCTATAATTTTTGCACTCTCTTTTGTCCCCTTTGCCTTTATACAAAGGAACTATGCATGCTCGCTGCCAACCCCTAGGTACCTTAGCCTCTTCCATACATTTATTAAATAATTGCACCAACCACTTCAAAACTATATCCCCACCTGCTTTTAACATTTCTATCTTTATCCCATCAATCCCGGCTGCCTTACCCCTTTTCATTTTACCTACTGCCTCACGAACTTCCCCCACACTCACAACTGGCTCTTCCTCACTCCTACAAGATGTTATTCCTCCTTGCCCTATACAGTACACGAAATCACAGCTTCCCTATCTTCATCAACATTTAACAATTCCTCAAAATATTCCCTCCATCTTCCCAATACCTCTAACTCTCCATTTAATAACTCTCCTCTCCTATTTTTAACTGACAAATCCATTTGTTCTCTAGGCTTCCTTAACTTGTTTATCTCACTCCAAAACTTTTTCTTATTTTCAACAAAATTTGTTGATAACATCTCACCCACTCTCTCATTTGCTCTCTTTTTACATTGCCTCACCACTCTCTTAACCTCTCTCTTTTTCTCCATATACTCTTCTCTCCTTGCATCACTTCTACTTTGTAAAAACTTCTCATATGCTAACTTTTTCTCCCTTACTACTCTCTTTACATCATCATTCCATCAATCGCTCCTCTTCCCTCCCGCACCCACTTTCCTGTAACCACAAACTTCTGCTGAACACTCTAACACTACATTTTTAAACCTACCCCATACCTCTTCGACCCCATTGCCTATGCTCTCATTAGCCCATCTATCCTCCAATAGCTGTTTATATCTTACCCTAACTGCCTCCTCTTTTAGTTTATAAACCTTCACACCTCTCTTCCCTGATGCTTCTATTCTCCTTGTATCCCATCTACCTTTTACTCTCAGTGTAGCTACAACTGGGAAGCGATCTGATATATCTGTGGCCCCTCTATAAACATGTACATCCTGAAGTCTACTCAACAGTCTTTTATCTACCAATACATAATCCAACAAACTACTGTCATTTCGCCCTACATCATATCTTGTATACTTATTTATCCTCTTTTTCTTAAAATATGTATTACCTATAACTAAACCCCTTTCTATACAAAGTTCAATCAAAGGGCTCCCATTATCATTTACACCTGGCACCCCAAACTTACCTACCACACCCTCTCTAAAAGTTTCTCCTACTTTAGCATTCAGATCCCCTACCACAATGACTCTCTCACTTGGTTCAAAGGCTCCTATACATTCACTTAACATCTCCCAAAATCTCTCTCTCTCCTCTACATTCCTCTCTTCTCCAGGTGCATACACGCTTATTATGACCCACTTTTCGCATCCAACCTTTACTTTAATCCACATAATTCTTGAATTTACGCATTCATATTCTCTTTTCTCCTTCCATAACTGATACAATACATTTATTCTGTATAATATTTCAGAGCAAGTCTCCACCTACACAGGAGGATGAAGGTCGCCGAGCATCTATTGGAAGTGCTATTGGAGGGTCCATGGGGAGTTTGTGTGACATTGAGATACCTCCTCTAATAACTCAACAGCAGACTGTTCCTAGACAGACTGGCTCTCTCGCCACCCACTCTGACGACCATGCCATCACTCGTATAAAAAATATGAAGATGATCGAGCTTGGAAAATATCGGATAAAACCTTGGTATTTCTCCCCTTATCCACAGGTAGACAGACTTTGATGGTGTTTATGCTCATTATGTCAATTACTAGTTTGATTGCTATTGTGCTACATTGCCAAGCTGCATATGCTTTACCTGTGCAGCTTGGCAATATAATACAGCCTCTCCTCACTTAGCGACATACTCGTTTACCAACGACTCGGACGGGCTCTCTGACCAGTATGCATACCTAAATAATGTATATTAGAGCTAATTTTCTCTATTCTTTTTATTACAGTATACAGTACACTACTATATAAATATTTAAAAATATACCAGAAATGTTATACGTAAATGGTGCAAAGGTTGACACAAACTCTATGCCATTATAATATGCTCCTCACTTAGCGACGAATTCGTTTACCATCGTGGTCCTAGGAGTGGAACTCAGTCGTTAAGTGAGGAGAGGCTGTATTCATTTTTTTTTTTGTATATTTTTAATATTAACCCTTTGACTGTTTACGCCGTATATATATGTTTTACGCGCCACTGTTTCTGACGTATTTATACATATAAATTCTAGCAGCTTCAAATCAAGCGGGAAAGGCCTGGTAGGCCTACATGAGAGAGAATGGGTCTTAGTGGTGGGTGTGCACCCTGTGAAAAAAATCTGGGACTCGGCGGTGCATTGTGGGAAAGCCATCTTGGTAGTCCATTTTCACCATGCCTCGTGGTAAGAAGTACCTCACTCCTCGGCGGATTGGAGGTCTTTTGTTCCCGAGTGATAGCTCTAACAGCGACGAAAGTGTCAGTGACAGTGAATTCCAGGGTTTTCAAGTGAGTGTGACCGAAAAAAGTGCCCAGGGTGACGTAATTAGTGATGAAAACCCAGATGACCCACAACCATCCACCTCTGGTGCTGGGCCGGCTTGTTCACGTTCACGTTCACCTGTACCAGGACGAAAGAGGAAACTATTTGGTCGTGTACAAGACCCAGATGTTAGCAGTGAATGTGATAGTGATAGTGATTTCAAGGTTATTGAAAGCAGTTCTAGTTGTGACAGTGAAGCGACAGTATGTACGACGTAGCATGCGGTCTGGTAGTGTTTTATATGCTGTTCCAAGGGGAAGGAGAAACTCTGGGAGCACATCCCGTGGCCCTACACCACGACCTGATAATGAAGATGACGATATTGTTACGATGGGTATGAATGATGTGAGTGAGGCAGCAGGCAGTGGTGGTGATAGTGATGGTGGCATGACCCATGTGGCACCAGCAGCGGGCCATGCTACTACCCGTGCTGCTGACTCTTCACAACAACAACCAGCCTCACCCAACCCCACACTCCCACAACCTACACAACCACAACCTGCACAACCACAACCTGCACAACCACAACCTGCACAACCACAACCACGTTACAATATCCAGAACCCACCAGCAGACCACATCTGGGATTGGCAAGAAGGTGACGAGTTTGTTCCCAGTCCCCAAGACTTTGATGAAACACAAAGTGGAATAAAGCCATCATGTCCACTTGGGAACAATGCTAGTGAACTGGAATGCTTTGAGTTATTCTTCGATGAACCCCTGATGGACATCATTGTCAGGGAAACCAACACATACTATGAATACACCATGGCAAATACAATTCTCTCACCAAGATCACGGCTACACCAGTGGAAGGAGACAACTGTGTGCAGAGATGTACCTGTTTTTTGCCACAATAATGCTTATGCCACATGTGTATAAGCACACTGTCACCACATACTTGGCAACAGAACGCTTGATTTCAACTCCAGGTTTTAGTGACATTATAGGTGTCAATCGTTTCTTGATACTGTTACGTATGTTACGCTTTTCAGACAAAACCAGGTCTGACAGAAGCGACAGGTTATATAAGATCAGAAATGTGTTTATGTACATAAAACAAAAGTGCAGCATGTATTTTTATCCCTTCAGGAAGCTTGTTGTTGACGAGTCTTTGATTTTGTTCAAAGGAAGACTCATTCAAGCAATATATACCAAGCAAGAGGAAATGCTTTGGTATAAAGTTATTTGTACTGTGTGATTGCAGAAGTGGTCTAGTTTTGGATATCATTGTGTACACTGGCAGTAATACTTTGTGAGATACCATGAAGTTATTGGGTATCTCTGGTGATGTGGTTAGAACAATGATGGAACCATATCTTGGTAAGGGGCATATGTTATTTACTGATAACTGGTACACAAGCCCCTTACTCAGTGATTTCTTGCGAGTGAACTTGACAGACGTGTGTGGCACAGTGCATGGTAATCGTAAACATATGCCAAGGTTCAACGCTGGCACTCGCAGAGGTGAGGTGCAAGCCTTTGCTGCCAATGACATCATGGAATTTCGGTGGCATGACAAACGTGATGTCACATTGTTGACATCAGCTCACCGAAACGAAATGGCACACAGTGGCAGGCACAACAGAGAGACCAATGAACCCATTCTAAAGCCTGCAGCTGTCATGGACTACAACCTCAATATGCACTTAGTGGACAAATGTGACATGCAGATTGGGTTTGCTGATTGTGTACGCAAGAGTTATAAGTGGTACTGTATGTAAAACTTTTTTTCCATCTTGTTGATATCTCCATGCTAAATGTTTATAACATATACAAGTTGAAGACCAACAAAACACCAAAATATGGTGAATTTTGTTTGTCAGTAATCAGACAAATAATCGCAAAGTACCAAGGAGCAACACCTGCAATAGACCAGCGCCCACGAAATTACCAACACACGCCATCTCGTTTGAGGCCTGGTGATCACTACCCCATACAGCTGCCTCCTACTGCTTCCAAGAAAAATGCTCAGAAGAAGTGTTATGTATGTACACATACAAAACGCCCACAAACGCGCAGAGTCACTCGTTTTATGTGTGAGGAGTGTCAAGTGCCACTCTGCATATACCCATGTTTCAAAGAGTTCCACAAGCTGCAGCAGTTCTAGGAACGTGTTCAGTGACTGTACATATGTATATATATTATGGAACAATAGTAATAAACATTGTTTTGTATTGTTTGTTTGTGTAAACAAATTTTATACACAAACTAATAGTGATAAAGTTAGTTCAGTTATTGTGTTGTAAACAATGAGTGTATATTTGAACAATGCACCTTACATTGGTCTCACAGGCCACATAAGTTACTTGGAAAAGAAAAATATTGGAAAATACAAGAAACTTTTGAATTAGAGTAAATAAAAGAATACCGGGTGGGCGGCAGTCGCCGCTGTTGCCGTACGCACCTCACTTTCTGCCAACTTTGCGGCTCTATATCTCGGTAAGTACTGATGGCAAAAAAATTTTTTAGGCTTAAAACACTCATTAAAATAATCCTAACATTTTCATACGAAATTTTTTTTTTTTTTTTTTCGAATATTTTGCGACATAGAATGACAGTTTCAGAAAGGGGCCTGTGACAGTCAAAGGGTTAAATGGTAAGGTTGCCTTATTAGATCTGCCAGAACTGAAAAAAGCTCCTTCATAAGTAAAACTTAGTCATCTATAAAGTTTCCATGCTACATTAAAGTCTCAGTTTGTCACTTCACTTATCTTGTTGCCATTGGCCCTTTTAAAATACTTTAACTCTTTAACTATTATCTTTCTACACACGTACATGTACACATTCAACAAGGTGCTCATCTGTACATGTTATACCTGTCTTTTAAGTGTTTGTCAACTCATGTTTCATATGCTGGCAGTGAAGTGAGTTACACTAGCTGCACCTTGTTTTCCGTCTTTCTCCATGATATTGCAGGGTGGATCATTGAAAGGATCAGGCATACTGAAACATGTAAGCACAATTCATGTCTTTATCATCATCACTACCCAGTTCCTGCTTTCATGGAGTGGGGAAGCACATCATAGATACGTAAATAAGTAATCTGTGAAAGAAAAACATGTTCACCATCACTTTCTCACCTGTCTTCCCAGAAATGCACTTGCATCACAGTTCAAATGATCCAGGACACTGTAACATCCCCACTAATTCTTCAAAGCACAGTCCCTATACTTCCCACCTTTATAACTCAAGTAGAGTTATCTGGTTCCCTAAATCCCTTCATTGATATTAATTTGCTCATACATTACCAGGAATGAATAGAAAAGTATAGAAAAATAGGGTAATCAATATAAAGAGTGGAACCCACCACACATTGCACTTCATAATGCAATCTTTATTTACAAAAATATATAGTGTACTCTGTTGTACACCCGCCTTGCCATGGGTTTGAAACCCGCCCATTCTGTGAATTGTTGACAATCTTAAGATTTCACAAGTCATGAATAACAGCTTTGAAGGTACAGTACTTGAGTGAGCTTGCCACAGCCATGTTGGTGTGAGATTCAGCCGTAGAAACCTGCATTTGTGGTCACAGAGGTGGTCCATGTCAACCTTCCTGGTGCAGAAATGCACCTGGTTGGGCAAATCCTGTTAGGCCAACATGGTTAGTGCACTGGCCTGCTAGTTTTAGTACTGTCTTGGCATGGGCTCAAATCCTACCCAATACTTTTTTTCTTTTTGCCTGAAAATATTTGAAATATTTGAAAAGGCATAATTTTATAGCTGTATAGTATCATATTTTTAGGGCGAAATATTACATGGTCTTAGGGTCATTTGTTGGGTAGAAGGGCTGTGACGACCCTAGGACATTGTACCAGACCGGTGATCTGCGCATGAGTGTTATGCTGGTGATTTTGTGCAGCTCTTAACTGTTTAAACACAACTGAGAAGCCCTAGGGCCATTGCAAAATAATTTATTTTGTAATTGTTTAATCAAAATCTGGGTGGTTGTTTTCCACCTTGTTTACTATAATTATTTACCTTAGTAATTATTAATGTATTTAACCTTTAATCTAAGACCCTTAAATTTAATGCTTACTTCTGGGTTGTGCAAAAATATTTTAAGATATTGTAGAGCAGGGGTAGCAGACTTATGGCACACATGCCCAAGAAGGCATCCACAAAAAAAAAAAAATTGTTGGCACTTGGCATGTACTGCCACCCCAAGATTTTTTTTTATTTTGACCATCTCACTGCAAGTCCAGAGTACATTTCAAATTTTTCACTCAAAATTTTTTTTTGTTGATTTTAATGTCAAAACTTACAGGAGAAAGGCAAAACTACAGAATAAAAAAAATCCTCAATATTTCCCCTTCCCTGGAAGCAGGAAAAATAGAGTTAGTAATAATGATTGTTGAACTTGAAGTGTACCTTGATGATGGGGTACTGCCTTGATGATGCTGAAGAACTCTTAATCTGAGGAATTGGAACTATCATATTTTTATCATTACTCATTACTGGTACCTTTCATTCCCCAGATGATGAATGCTTGCTACAAGTTTAGCTCAGCCCAGTGAATTTAATAAATAATGGTCATTCAGTGTATCTAATGGTTTAATTGTCTCAATGTTTTGTGTCTGAAAATCAGTTGAATTTCCAGGCTTCGTAATTTATGTTATGCTGTATACTGTTCATTAACCCTTAAACTGTCCAAACGTAGATCTACGTTTTTTCATCATTTGAAAGTATGCAAAAAAACGTACATTTTTTTTTTATTTTTTTTTTTACATTTGAAAGCGTGTAAAAAAACTTTGATCTACGTTTTTTTTGTTATATTTGAAAATATGTAAAAAACGTAGATCTACTTTTGAAGCATTATGCATGTGAACGTAGATCTATGTTTGGACAGTTTAAGGGTTAATAATGCCTGTTACGCTTTGTAAATTATATACGTTTGATTATCTTCTCTTCTGAACAGGAAATAACAAATTTGGATTGTATCTACATATGCGAATTCTGTTTGAAGTACCGCAAAAGTCGGAAGTGCCTAGAAAGACACCTTGTAAGTCACTGCAATGCATTATTTTCCTACCAGTATTTAGCTCATTTTCCAACCTTCACTAAACGAGAGATTAACAACTAACCAATGAGATGCATTCCAGAATTTTGTTGGTGACTAAGAGTGTTTGGCATTCAGTTTATTTTCCTGAATAAAATGTAATCAGAAACAAGAGAAAGAATTACAGGAAAATAGTCTGTTGAATATACCTGATAAAATGTATAGTGTAATTATTATTCAAAGAGTTTAGGGAAAGATAAACATTAGTATTGCAGAGTAACAAGGAGAATTTAGGAAGGAAAAGCGACTGTGAATCAAGTGTTTGTGTTAAATTATACAAGTTGCAAATGCTTAGACGAAGGTATCTAGATATGTTAAATTTATGAATTTTGTAAAGGCATATGATTGGATGGACAAGGGAGTGATGTAGCAAGTGTTGCTAATATGTGGTAGACACACAAATAACCCGCACATAGAAGAGAGGAGCTTACGACGATGTTTCGGTCCGACTTGGACTATTTACAAAGTCACACTAATGAAAAGGAGAGCAGGATGGGCAATTATAGGCAGGAGGTGGTAGTAGTAGTAGTAGTGGTAGTAGTGGAGGTGGAAGGAAGTATTAGTGGGGAGATAGTAAGAGTAGGAGGGGCCAGTCAAATACTACTAAGAAAGAAGAGCACTGCAAGGGAGCTAGGTGCCCACGGAGGGTAAGAGCAAGAACACCGAAGGGGGGAAGAAACAAATAAATAAATAAAGAAGGAACAAATACACAGGGCAGAAGAAAGACAACCCAAAGGAGAAAAAGGAAAGAGGAAAGGGGAAGAGGGAGAAGAAGAAAAAAAAAAAGGAGGAATCAGGTGAGGTCACGAGTGTTCTGAAGTTTGGAGCATTTTACATTGTAGTGGGAGAGGAAGGCATCTACAGAGCCGAAGTCGGTACTAAGATTCATACAAGGAAAGTTGTGTATTAGGGAGGATTCAACCAGATGGTGGCTGTTAAAGTTGGAAGTAGGGAAGACAGTTTTAGCAGAAGACCAGTCAATAGGATGGCTGTGATCTCTGACATGACAGAAAAGAGCATTGTTAGTGTCAGCAAGCCTAACACTATTTTTGTGTTCCCTAAGTCTGTCAGAAAGAGATCGACCAGTTTCTCAAAAGTGTTGAAGAGGACAGGAGGAACAAGAAATAGAGTAGACACCAGGAGCACCTGTAGAAGGAGGAGAGGTATGAACGAGATTAGTGCGAAGAGTGTTAGTCTTCTCACTAATCTTGTTCATACCTTTCCTCCCTCTACAGATGCTCCTGATGTCTACTCTATTTCTTGTTCCTCCTGTCCTCTTCAATACTTTGGAGAAACTGGCCGATCTCTTTCTGACAGACTTAGGGAGCACAAAAATAGTGTTAGGCTTGCAGACACTAACAATGCTCTTTTCTGTCACGTCAGAGATCACAGCCATCCTATTGACTGATCTTCTGCTAAAACTGTCTTCCCTACTTCCAACCTTAATAGTCGCCGTCTGGTTGAATCCTCCCTAATACACAACTTTCCTTGTATGAATCTTAGTCCTGGCTTCATCTCTGTAGATGCCTTCCTCTCCCACTACATTGTAAAATGCTCCAAACTTCAGAACACTCGTAACCTCACCTGATTTCTCCTTTTTTTTTCTTCTTCTCTCTCTTCCCCTTTCCTCTTTCCTTTTTCTCCTTTGGGTTGTCTTTCTTCTGCCCTGTGTATTTGTTCCTTCTTTATTTATTTATTTGTTTTTCTCCCCTCGGTGTTCTTGCTCTTACCCTCTGTGGGCACCTATCTCCCATGCAGTGCTCCTCTTTCTTAGTATTTGACTGGCCCCTCCTTCTCTTACTACCTCCCCACTACTACCACTACTACTACTACTACTACCAGCTCCTGCCTATATATACCCATCCTGCTCTCCTTTTCATTAGTGTGACTTTGTAAATGGTCCAAGTTGGACCAAAACATCGTTGTAAGCTCCTCTCTTCTATGTGCGCGTTATTTGTGTATCGTTCCAGTCACGGTATTGTGCTTTTTTTTTTTTTTTTTTTTTTTTTTTTGTTATTTATATGTGGTAGGTTATTAACCCCTTAACTGTCCAAATGTAGATCTACGTTCTCTTGCCCAGCGCTCCAAATATTTTGAAAAAAAAAATAATTTTTTTTTTTTAAATAAAGAGGACATTTTTTTACATAATGTAAAAAAAAATTTAGTCAGTAGGTACAGAGATATAAGGCTGCAAAGTCAGCACTTGTTGCTCACATGACAGCAACATGAAGCGCTGCTGCCTGCAGAAGTGTTGCCTATATACTTTTTTTTCTCATTTTTTTTTTTTTTTATTTATTTTTATTTATATTCAGGGTAATATTTAGATAATATTGGCAGTTTGGAGGGATATGTTGTGTATCTTTATATGTGTATGCTTCTAAACTGTTGTATTCTGAGCACCTCTGCAAAAACAGTGACAATGTGCGAGTGTGGTGAAAGTGTTGAATGATGATGAAAGTATTTTCTTTTTGGGGATTTTCTTTCTTTTTTGGGTCACCCTGCCTCGGTGGGAGATGGCCGACTTGTTGAAAAAAAAAAAATTTAGTGAAGGGATTCAGGGAAACCAGTTATTTTTATATAGCCGGTCTTGAGTCCTGGAAATGGGAAGTACAATGCCTGCACTCTAAAGGAGGGGTTTGGGATATTGGCAGTTTGGAGGGATATATTGTGTATTTTTATACGTATATGCTTCTAAACTGTTGTATTCTGAGCACCTCTGCAAAAACAGTGATTATGTGTGAGTGAGGTGAACGTGTTGAATGATGATGAAAGTATTTTCTTCTTGGGGATTTTCTTTCTTTTTGGGTCACCCTGCCTCGGTGGGAGACGGCCGACTTGTTAAAAAAAAAAATTTCTGATAATTACAGTTTGTAGTAGTTTTTGTGATTTCATATCCAGTCTTTGTTCTGACACTAATATTGGGTACTGAAATTGTACTCAAATAGTCACAAACACAGTGACAGGTGAACATTTTCACCTACCTTAGTCACCTTTTTTTTTTTTTTTATTTAACATGTCGGCCGTCTCCCACCGAGGCAGGATGACCCCCAAAAAAAAAAAAATTCCCAAAAACAAAATACTTTCATCATCATTCAACACTTTTATCTCACTCACACATAATCACTGTTTTTGCACTGTTTTTGTCTAGATATATATACATAGTGTTTATAGGTTCCACCAGTGTTTTGGACATGTGGGAGTATATAATAATAATAATAATAATAATAATAATAAGTTTCCTTGAAGCATGGTGTAAAACGAGTGTCTCTCCACTGCTGACAGTGCAGTGACATTTGATGAATGTGCACTACCTTGGCTTTATTTGTTTTCACTATTACACATAAACATCTCTGTCTGTCCATCTGTCTGTCTGTCTGTCTAGCTGTTTATCTCTGTCTCTGCTTATGTCTTTGTGTCTGTCTCTGTCTCTCTGCTTGTCTCTCTTTCTGTCTCGGAGAGAGAGGGAGCAACTTGTGAACAAACAGGTATTACACACGATGCAGAGTATTCACGTCTGATTCCTGAACAAGTGAAAATGTGTATTACTTGCCAGTCATGCTTATTATGCATTATATCTACAAGCACAGTATAGCACTTTGTCTGGATTTTTTGGGTTATCCTAGGTAATTTATACTATGTATAATTGTATTTATGTGTACCTATGAGATAGAGACAGAGATAGACAGAGACAGACAAATACAGAAAGACAGACAGAGATAGACAGAGCCAATCAGCCAGCCATGCAGCCGCTGGCCAGCCAGCAGGCCAGTCAGCCTGCCGAACATGTGTTACATGTTTCAGAATTGTTTCTTTTTACTTAGGGCATAGGTTATAGGACATTCTGGCAGGATGTCTACCAGTGGTACCCAAGTTGAAAGGGTGTTACACAAATGTTGCACATGGGTTTTTATCAAGTTTTTTGATATTTTCTTGACCACTTGTGGCCACATTCACCTCAAAGCCACTAAACTCAGGGTCATCATCACTTTCCTCTTAAAAGGGGAGTGTTAATACAACATGACATCAGTGAATCCCTGGTGTTTGCTGCGCTGTTTGCTCTAGCTGGCACTCAATTGAACTGGAGCTCTCACAAGGTACTAAGTGGTACCAGATTTTTTTTAATACTGCGCACACTGACTGTTAAGACGCATTCTATGCTGACCAGGCATCTCAGGCCAATCATGCCAATTTTGGAAGCAGGAAAAATAAAACGTAGATCTACGTTTGGAGCGCTAGTGGTAAGAATGTAGATCTATGTTTGGACAGTTAATGGGTTAAGCTGAATGCCAGGTTAATAACCAAGTAAGTACATTGGTATTTTGTATCTATTTATTTTATATGACAGTAGTTTGTTGGATTATGTATTGGTAGATAAAAAGACTGTTGAGTAGACTTCAGGATGTACATGTTTATAGAGGGGCCACAGATATATCAGATCACTTTCTAGTTGTAGCTACACTGAGAGTAAAAGGTAGATGGGATACAAGGAGAATAGAAGCATCAGGGAAGAGAGAGGTGAAGGTTTATAAACTAAAAGAGGAGGCAGTTAGGGTAAGATATAAACAGCTATTGGAGGATAGATGGGCTAATGAGAGCATAGGCAATGGGGTCGAAGAGGTATGGGGTAGGTTTAAAAATGTAGTGTTAGAGTGTTCAGCAGAAGTTTGTGGTTACAGGAAAGTGGGTGCAGGAGGGAAGAGGAGCGATTGATGGAATGATGATGTAAAGAGAGTAGTAAGGGAGAAAAAGTTAGCATATGAGAAGTTTTTACAAAGTAGAAGTGATGCAAGGAGGGAAGAGTATATGGAGAAAAAGAGAGAGGTTAAGAGAGTGGTGAAGCAATGTAAAAAGAGAGCAAATGAGAGAGTGGGTGAGATGTTATCAACAAATTTTGTTGAAAATAAGAAAAAGTTTTGGAGTGAGATTAACAAGTTAAGAAAGCCTAGAGAACAAATGGATTTGTCAGTTAAAAATAGGAGAGGAGAGTTATTAAATGGAGAGTTAGAAGTATTGGGAAGATGGAGGGAATATTTTGAGGAATTGTTAAATGTTGATGAAGATAGGGAAGCTGTGATTTCGTGTATAGGGCAAGGAGGAATAACATCTTGTAGGAGTGAGGAAGAGCCAGTTGTGAGTGTGGGGGAAGTTCGTGAGGCAGTAGGTAAAATGAAAGGGGGTAAGGCAGCCGGGATTGATGGGATAAAGATAGAAATGTTAAAAGCAGGTGGGGATATAGTTTTGGAGTGGTTGGTGCAATTATTTAATAAATGTATGGAAGAGGGTAAGGTACCTAGGGATTGGCAGAGAGCATGCATAGTTCCTTTGTATAAAGGCAAAGGGGATAAAAGAGAGTGCAAAAATTATAGGGGGATAAGTCTGTTGAGTGTACCTGGTAAAGTGTATGGTAGAGTTATAATTGAAAGAATTAAGAGTAAGACGGAGAATAGGATAGCAGATGAACAAGGAGGCTTTAGGAAAGGTAGGGGGTGTGTGGACCAGGTGTTTACAGTGAAACATATAAGTGAACAGTATTTAGATAAGGCTAAAGAGGTCTTTGTGGCATTTATGGATTTGGAAAAGGCGTATGACAGGGTGGATAGGGGGGCAATGTGGCAGATGTTGCAAGTGTATGGTGTAGGAGGTAGGTTACTGAAAGCAGTGAAGAGTTTTTACGAGGATAGTGAGGCTCAAGTTAGAGTATGTAGGAAAGAGGGAAATTTTTTCCCAGTAAAAGTAGGCCTTAGACAAGGATGTGTGATGTCACCGTGGTTGTTTAATATATTTATAGATGGGGTTGTAAGAGAAGTAAATGCGAGGGTCTTGGCAAGAGGCGTGGAGTTAAAAGATAAAGAATCACACACAAAGTGGGAGTTGTCACAGCTGCTGTTTGCTGATGACACTGTGCTCTTGGGAGATTCTGAAGAGAAGCTGCAGAGATTGGTGGATGAATTTGGTAGGGTGTGCAAAAGAAGAAAATTAAAGGTGAATACAGGAAAGAGTAAGGTTATGAGGATAACAAAAAGATTAGGTGATGAAAGATTGAATATCAGATTGGAGGGAGAGAGTATGGAGGAGGTGAACGTATTCAGATATTTGGGAGTGGACGTGTCAGCGGATGGGTCTATGAAAGATGAGGTGAATCATAGAATTGATGAGGGAAAAAGAGTGAGTGGTGCACTTAGGAGTCTGTGGAGACAAAGAACTTTGTCCTTGGAGGCAAAGAGGGGAATGTATGAGAGTATAGTTTTACCAACGCTCTTATATGGGTGTGAAGCGTGGGTGATGAATGTTGCAGCGAGGAGAAGGCTGGAGGCAGTGGAGATGTCATGTCTGAGGGCAATGTGTGGTGTGAATATAATGCAGAGAATTCGTAGTTTGGAACTTAGGAGGAGGTTGCGGGATTACCAAAACTGTTGTCCAGAGGGCTGAGGAAGGGTTGTTGAGGTGGTTCGGACATGTAGAGAGAATGGAGCGAAACAGAATGACTTCAAGAGTGTATCAGTCTGTAGTGGAAGGAAGGCGGGGTAGGGGTCGGCCTAGGAAGGGTTGGAGGGAGGGGGTAAAGGAGGTTTTGTGTGCGAGGGGCTTGGACTTCCAGCAGGCATGCGTGAGCGTGTTTGATAGGAGTGAATGGAGACAAATGGTTTTTAATACTTGACGTGCTGTTGGAGTGTGAGCAAAGTAACATTTATGAAAGGATTCAGGGAAACCGGCAGGCCGGACTTGAGTCCTGGAGATGGGAAGTACAGTGCCTGCACTCTGAAGGAGGGGTGTTAATGTTGCAGTTTAAAAACTGTAGTGTAAAGCACCCTTCTGGCAAGACAGTGATGGAGTGAATGATGGTGAAAGTTTTTCTTTTTCGGGCCACCCTGCCTTGGTGGGAATCGGCCAGTGTGATAATAAAAAAAAAAATCTTATTTTATACGTATTGACGTTTTGATAATGATATGTGGATTTTTTTATTATTTTTTGGGAGAAGCTGTTTGATCATTTAGTGTATTTTTTATATAGTATATTTAATCATATATACTTATGCATGGTACAGATATCTTCAGTGAAGTGATTTACTGAACTAGCTATGTGTAGTAGATTCATGTTTGTTTTGTGGAGATTTTCAGATTTGATAAACATGTTAGTTTATGTGAGTAGAGGTAGCCTGTTCTGTTGTGATCACAACTTTGTTGTTTAATATCATGACTGTTTCTGGGGTGATGACTCTTGTTTATGTTATTATTTGCCATTGAAAAAGCTAAGCATCTCTGGTAATATATTGAGGTTTTATGGGCGAGGGGCTTGAACTTCCAGCAAGCGTGCATGAGCATGTTAGGTAGGAGT
>NC_091347.1:4816469-4986469 GCF_038502225.1 Cherax quadricarinatus | reverse complement strand
GAACCTAACTCCTCCAGTGTTGTTGGAGTTATATAGGGTGACTGACAATACTGCCGTCTCTGCTGCCGCCTTCACCACCACTATGTAAGGCTTATGCTCTCAGTGGCCCTTATACACCCAACACCAACAACACAGCAACACTCATGACATACTTAAAGACATATTTTGTTCATTCTAGAGTATATGTCATGTTTCCATGTTATTAATATTGTTTATTATGTCATATTAGTTGAATTGTGATAGATAAATAAGCCGTAGAGTTGATATTAGTGTCATATTGAAGGACTATCTTGTCCTATCTCCAAATAAACTCTGCCACCTCCACAATTCCTAACATATGCAATGACATATTTTAACCCTTTGAGGGTTTCAGACATACTAGTATGGCTTACAACCCAGGGTTTTTGACATACTAGTACGCCTAAATTCTAGCGCCCTCAAATCTAGTGGGAGAAAGCTGGTAGGCCTCCATATGAAAGAATGGGTCTATGTGGTCAGTGTGCATGGTATAAAAAAAATCCTGCAGCACACAGTGCATAATGAGAAAAAAAAAAACTTTGACCGTTTTCTTGGAATAAAACAGCGACTTTGCACTGTATTTTCGTATGGTATTTATTGTTGTATTCTAGTTTTCTTGGTCTCATTTTATAGAATGGAAGACATATTACAGAAATTGAGATGATTTTGACTGGTTTTACAAAGAAAAGTACCTTGAAATTGAGCTCAAAGTAGCAGAAATGTTTGATTTTTACCAAAGTTCAAAAGTAAACAAATCATGCCAAGCTTCCAATACACATCAACTGGTGAGTCTAATATTCTTTTGCAAGTGCGCCAATAATATTTATACCATTTTTTATACTAATGCAGTAGTCTGCATAACAGTAAATCTTCTATTTTTTGTGAGAATAAAAATTCAAAGTGGAAAGCAAAAGAATGTAAGAGGGGCCTTGAGACGTGACTAATGAACAGAGGAAATGTCATTTTAGTGCCAGGAATGTATTTCTTGTTTGTTCTGGACCCTATTCGGAAATTGGCATCTTTTGAAATTTGTGTGAAATTGGCAAAATTGCTAAATTCTGACCACTGTACTGGATAGTTGAAATTGGTAAATGGGTGGTTTCTTGCACTCATTCAATAGAAAAAATGGAGTTCTAGCGACATATTCATGTTTTTTTGTTGACTAGTACAGTGGAACTGGCCGAAAATGGGGCTCAAAGTGGGCAAAATCGCCGATCCATAAACATCGCTGAGACCGCTAACTTTGCGAGAGCATAATTCCGTAAGTTTTCCATCAAAATTCATATTTTTGGTGTCATTATGATCGGGAAAAGATTCTCTATCTTTTCATAAGAAAAAATTATTTTTTTTTTTTTTTAAATTTGGCCGACCCTGAGAACGAGTCTCGGAGAGGGCCTGTTGACCCTCAAAGGGTTAAATATGATTGGGCAGCTGGGAATTTGCAAATGTTTGAAGCCCGCAAAAGTGGAAAACGCAAATGTTGAGGGAGACCTGTATGTTTGTTTTCCATATTGTTGGCTAATGGGTATTTTTTATTAATGATAAACTTGTCAAAATATAGCACATTGCAATTTTTTTTTTTTTTTTTTTTTTAACCCGTAAACAGTCCAAGTAGATCTACGTTCACATGTGTAGTGCTACAAAAGTAGATCTACATTTTTTTTACATATTTTCAAATATAACAAAAAAGAAGTAGATCAAAGTTTTTTTACACATTTTCAAATGTAAAAAAACAAAAAAGATCTACTTTTTTACATACTTTCAAATGTTGAAAAAGCATATATATTACGTTTGAACCGTTTACGGGTTAATAAGTCGGCCGTCTCCCACCGAGGCAAATTGTATTGTGATTTATTATGAAGTGTTTAGCCCTACAGTTGTATATGTATTTAAATAAACACCTTTTTATCTTTTATTTCAGCAAAAATGCCCCTTCAAACATCCACCAGGCAACGAGATTTATCGAAAGGGATCCATATCATTTTTTGAGCTCGATGGGCGTAAAAATAAATTATACGCACAAAATTTGTGTCTTCTGGCAAAACTTTTCTTGGATCACAAGACCTTATATTACGACACTGACCCATTTCTGTTCTACGTTATGACCGAGTACGATGCTCGGGGATATCACATAGTGGGCTACTTCTCAAAGGTATGGAAAGTCACATGTCATTATACTCTAACAAATAAATACAGTGTGTCTGAATAAATGCACCATATCGTATTTCAAGTTGCAACTGATGTAGATGTTTTCACAGAGCAAATTAATTGCTTTTTAAATAATATTTTTAAAATTTTATGAAATATTACCCAGTGTGCAAGAGAGTAGGGAAAGTCAGGTATAACTCATGAGTGTTTCAAGTGATGGTGATGTAGGCTTAAAAAATATATTTATACATATATTTAGTACATAATATGTATATCATACTTGGGAATCTGGTGCACAGCTGTTTTATATTGCCTTTCACCACATAAAATACAATTTGGTTAATATTTTGGCCACCATGGTTTACTTAAGCAATCTCATGATAGATGCTGTTAACCCATAAACGGTCCAAACGTATATATATGTTCACTACCCCAGTGCCCCAAATATTTTGAAAAATAAAAAATAATTTTTTTAATGAAAATAAAGAGCACATTTTTCTAATTTTTTTTTTTTCAACAAGTCGGCCATCTCCCACCGAGGCAGGATGACCCAAAAAGAAAGAAAATCCCCAAAAAGAAAATACTTTTATCATCATTCAACACTTTCACCTCACTCACACATAATCACTGTTTTTTCAGAGGTGCCCAGTTTAGAAGTATATACGTATAAAAATACACAATATATCCCTCCAAATTGCCAATATCCCAAACCCCTCCTTTAGAGTGCAGGCATTGTACTTCCCATTTCCAGGACTCAAGTCCAGTTATATAAAGTAACTGGTTTTAAGAACATAAGAACGAAGGAACACTGCAGAAGGCCCACTGGCCCATGCGAGGCAGGTCCAAGTCTCCTACCGGCTTAAGCCAATGCACCCAACCTAGTCAGGTCAGGTCACATTGACTTAAGGGAGGAACACGGCAACCGACCTGGTAGCACAAGCTATCAGGTCCAACTCACACCCACCCACATCCACTCATGTATTTATCCAACCTATTTTTAAAACTACACAACGTTCTGGCCTCTATAACTGTACTTGGGAGTTTGTTCCACTCATCAACAACTCTATTACCAAACCAGTACTTTCCTATATCCTTCCTGAATCTGAATTTTTACAACTTGAAACCATTGCTGCGAGTCCTGTTTAGGCTAGATATTTTCAGCACACTATTTACATCCCCTTTATTTATTCCTGTCTTCCATTTATACACCTCAATCATATCCCCCCTAATTCTACGTCTTTCTAGAGAGTGCAGATTCAGGGCCCTTAGTCTATCCTCATAGGGAAGGTTTCTGATACATGGGATCAACTTTGTCATCCTCCTTTGTACATTTTCCAGAGCATTTATATCCATTCTGTAATACGGTGACCAAAACTGTGCAGCATAATCTAAATGAGGCCTAACCAAGGATGTATAGAGTTGAAAAACAACCTGAGGACTCCTATTATTTATGCTTCTTGATATGAAGCCAAGGATTCTATTAGCTTTATTGCGAACACTTATGCACTGTTGTCTTGGTTTCAGATTACTGCTAACCAGAACTCCTAAATCTTTTTCGCAATCCGTAATATTAAGATCTACATTATTTAGTTTATATGTGGCATGGTTATTGTCCTGTCCAACATTTAGAATTTTGCATTTGTCTATATTAAACTGCATCTGCCACTTCTCCGACCACTGCATCAATCTATTCAAATCTTCCTGGAGTGCTCTAATGTCCTCGTCAGAATGAATTCGACGGCCTATTTTGGTGTCATCAGCAAACTTGCCGATGTCGCTCTTTATGCCCTCATCTATGTCGTTTATGTAGATTGTGAACAGCAGGGGGCCCAACACTGACCCCTGTGGAACACCGCTCATGACGCTTCCCCACTCTGATTTCTCACCATTTATGCAAACTCTCTGCTGCCTATTTGTCAACCATGCCTCTATCCAGGAAAAAATTTCTCCTCCTATTCCATGTGCCTTAATTTTCCTCAATAGTCTCTGATGTGGGACCCTGTCAAAAACCTTACTGAAGTCCATATACACAATATCATATTCATTACCATGATCTACTTCCTCAAATACCTTAGTGAAAAAAGTTAATAAATTCGTAAGGCAGGAACGCCCCTTTGTAAAACCATGCTGAGATTCGTTGATTAATTTATGCTTTTCAAGGTGGCTACGAACTGCCTCGGCAATTATTGATTCCATAAATTTTCCCACTATGGAGGTTAGGCTTATTGGTCTATAGTTCGAAGCTAAGGACCTGTCACCTGCTTTAAAAATAGGTATCACATTTGCCATTTTCCACTTATCTGGCACCATGCCAGTTTGTTGCGATATGTTGAAAAGATTAGCCAAAGGTTTGCTAAGCTCCTCTTTACATTCCTTTAGAACCCTTGCATACAGTTCATCAGGGCCTGGGGATTTGTTAGGTTTTAATTTATCTATTTGCCTAAGGACCATGTCACTTGTGACCCTAATCGTGCGCAGTTTATTATCGTCCTGTTCTACATAATTTATCATTTCCGGAATATCGCTGGTATGCTTCTGTGTAAAAACTGAGAGGAAGTATGTGTTAAAAATTCTACACATTTCCTTATCACTGTCAGTGAGCTGACCCGAGGAACTTTTGAGTGGGCCTATCTTGTCCCTGATCTTACTTCTGTATACCTGAAAGAATCCTTTAGGGTTAGTCTTCGATTCTCTTGCAACTTTAACCTCATAATCTCTTTTTGCTTTTCTAATTCCCTTTTTTATTTCTCTCTTTAACTGAATATATCGATTTCTTAACTGCCCCTCTCCTCTTTTGATTTGCCTATATATGCCTCTCTTTTGACCAATCAGATATTTTAATCTATTGTTCATCCATTTAGGATCATTTTTGTTTGATCTGATTTCCCTATTTGGAACATAATTTGACTGAGCAGCTAGAACTATGCCCTGGAAAGCATCATATCGGCAACCATCACCACCTACCTGACCCTTAGTCAGGTCATTCCAGTTCAGCCCACCTAAGTAATTTTTCAGTCCTATGAAATCAGCCAAGCGAAAGTCAGGGACGGAGACTTGATTGCCATTATTAGGGGAATTCCATGATATATTAAAACTGAGTGATTTGTGATCACTTTCCCCAAGCTCATCATTAACCTCAAGATTATTAATTAGTGTTTCCCTACTGGCAAGAACCAAGTCAAGGAGGTTATTTCCCCTAGTTGGCTCTGTCACAAACTGTTTTAAAAAAACAATCCTGGATCGTATCAAGAAAGTCACCTGACTCTAAATTTCCTGTCAAATTGCTCCAGTCAATCTGTCTATAGTTGAAATCTCCCATTAGCACAACATTTTCGTATGTAGATGCCTTACGAATTTCGTCCCATAGAAGTTTACTGCACTCCCTATCAAGATTTGGGGCCCTGTAAATCACACCCAAAATTAGTTTTTCTCGGCCCTCGAGAAGCTGTACCCAAACAGATTCAGTGACTGACGCTTCTAATTTTATATCTTGTCTAACACAACAATTTAAATTGTCTCTGACATACATCGCTACTCCACCACCCTTCCTGTTGACCCTGTCAGTGTGGAATAATTTATAGCCTTGTATGTGACATTCAGAGGGCATCTCTCTATCTTTCAGATTGAGCCAGGTCTCTGTTATAGCAATAATATCTATGTTTCCTGCACTTGCAATTAATCTTAGCTCATCTATTTTATTTCTTACACTCCTGCTATTAGTATAGTAAACCTTAAGGGAGCTAGTCCCTTGCTGTCCTCTGCTGTCCCCCTTTGTTTGCTGACCTGATCTATTGTCTTTATTTATAACTTCATGCTGAATGCCTTTTATACATTTACTGTTTCCAACCCTAGTGTTGCAACCTGCTTGTTTCTCACACACACCCATACCTCTATCTTCTATCAGTTTAAAATCATAGGCATTTCACCAATGGCCTTCTCAATTGAGTTTGCAAGTGCTACCACCCCAGCCCCAGAGAGATGTACCCCATCCCTTGCATACATATCATGCTTGCCATAAAAGTTGTTCCAGTTGTCAATGAATGGGATTGCAAGTTCCTTGCAGTATCTGTCTAGCCAGCAATTTACACCAGTTGCCCTAGACAACCATTCATTTCCTACTTCCCTTCTAGGCAAGATGCTACATATGATTGGGACCCCTCCCTTAGACTTAATGAAATCTATAGCTGACCTGTACTTACCTAGCAGCTCTTCTCTCTTACCCTTCCCAATATCATTTCCACCAGCACTGAGACAAATAATGGGCTTGTTCCCATTACCTGACATGATATTATCCAGCCTGTTAACTATGTCCCCAACACCAGCTCCAGGGACGCGCACACTATCTCTCATCTTCTTATTCCTATTACAAAAAGCACGGTCAATATATCTTACCTGAGAGTCACCAACCACAAGAATGCGTTTACCCCTACCCCGCCTTCCTTCCTCTATAGATTTATATGCTTTCCATGTCATTCTACTTTGATCCATTCTCTCTAAATGACCAAACCACCTCAACAACCCCTCTTCTGCCCTCTGACTAATACTTTTATTAACTCCACACCTTCTAATTTCCACACTCCAAATTTTCTGCATAATATTTACACCACACATTGCCCTTAGACAGGACATCTCCACTGCCTCCAACCGCCTCCTCGCTGCAGCATTTACAACCCAAGCTTCACACCCATATAAGAGTGTTGGTACTACTATACTTTCATACATTCCCTTTCTTTGCCTCCATAGATAACATTTTTTTGTCTCCACATATACCTCAATGCACCACTCACCCTTTTTCCTTCATCAATTCTATGATTAGCCTCATCCTTCATAAATCCATCCGCTGACACGTCAACTCCCAAATATCTGAAAACATTCACTTCTTCCATACTCCTCCTCCCAAATTTGATATCCAATTTTTCTTTATCTAAATCATTTGATACTCTCATCACCTTACTCTTTTCTATGTTCACTTTCAACTTTCTACCTTTACACACACTCCCAAATTCATCCACTAACCTTTGGAATTTTTCTTTAGAATCTCCCATAAGCACAGTATCATTAGCAAAAAGTAACTGTGTCACTTCCCATTTTGTATTTAATTACCCATAATTTAATCCCACTCCTCTCCCAAACACCCTAGCATTTACTTCTTTTGCAACCCCATCTATAAATATATTAAACAACCATGGTGACATTACACATCCCTGTCTAAGACCTACTTTTACCGGGAAGTATTCTCCCTCTCTTCTACACACCCTAACCTGAGCCTCAGTACTTACTGAGATATGAGGCTGCAGAGTTGGCACTTAATGCTCAACTGACGGCAACATAGAATCCTGCCACTTGCAGAAGTGTTGCCTATATACCATTTTTTCTCATTTTTACATTATTTTATATAATTTTTATACTCTGATAATTATAGTTTATTGTAGTTCTTGTCATTTCATAACCTTTTTCATAATCTTTTTTCTGACACTAATATTAGGTACTGAAATTGTACTCAGATTGTCACAAACACATTGACAGGTGGACATTTACACCTGCCTTGGTCATTTACTATTGTCTAGGAATATATACAGTGGACCCCCGCATAGCGACCTTAATCCGTGCAAGAGGGCTGGCTGTTATGCGAAATGTTCGCTATGCGAATGAATTTTCCCCATAAGAAATAATGGAAATAAAATTAATCCGTGCAAGACACCCAAAAGTATGAAAAAAAATTTTTTTTACCACAAAAAAATGTTAATTTTAGTACACACAAACTGAAAAAGGCATGCACAATTACATGACACTTACTTTTATTGAAGATCTGGTGATGATTGATGGGATGGGAGGAGGGGAGAGAGAGTGTTAGTGTTTAGAAGGGGAATCCCCTTCCATTAGGACTTGAGGTAGCAAGTCCTTTTCTGGGGTTACTTCCCTTCTTCTTTTAACCCTTTGAGGGTTTTCGTCGTACTAGTACGTCTTACGTGTAGGGGTTTTTGACGTACTAGTACTCATAAATTCTAGCGGCCTCAAATCTAGTGGGAGAAAGCTGGTAGGCCTTCATATGAAAGAATGGGTCTATGTGGTCAGTGTGCACAGTCTAAAAAAAATCCTGCAGCACACAGTGCATAATGAGAAAAAAAAAACTTTGACCATTTTTTTTTAATAAATCAGCGACTTTGCAGTGTATTTTCGTATGGTATTTATTGTTGTATTCTAGTTTTCTTGGTCTCATTTTATAGAATGGAAGACATATTACAGAAATTGAGATGATTTTGACTGGTCTTACAAAGAAAAGTGCCTTGAAATTGAGCTCAAAGTAGCAGAAATGTTCGATTTTTACCAAACTTCAAAAGTAAACAAATTGTGCCAAGCGTGCAATACACGTCAACTGGTGAGTCTAATATTCTTTCACAAGTGCACCAATAATATTTATACCATTTCTTACACTAATGCAGTAGTCTGCATAACAGTAAATCTTCAATTTTTTGTGAGAATAAAAATTCAAAGTGGAAAGCAAAAGAATATAAGAGGGGCCTTGAGACGTGACTAATGACCAGAGGAAATGTCATTTTAGTGCCAGGAATGTCTTTCTTGTTTATTCTGGACCCTATTCGGAAATTGGCATCTTTTGAAATTTGTGTGAAATTGGCAAAATTGCTATATTCTGACCACTGTATTGGATAGTTGAATTTCATAAATGAGTGGTTTCTTGCACCCATTCGATAGAAAAAATGGAGTTCTAGCGAAATATTCATGTTTTTTGTCGACTAGTACAGTGAAATTGGCCGAAAATGGGGCTCAAAGTGGGCAAAATCGCCGATGCGTAAACATCGCCGAGACCGTTAACTTTGCGAGAGCATAATTCCGTAAGTTTTCTATCAAATTTCAAACTTTTGGTGTCTTTATGATCGGGAAAAGATTCTCTATCTTTTCATAAGAGAAAATAATTTTTTTTTTTTTTTTAAATTTGGCCGACCCTGAGAACGAGTTTCGGAGAGGGCCTGTCGACCCTCAAAGGGTTAATGCCACTAGGACCAGCTTCAGAGTCACTGGACTTCTTTCGCACAACATATCTGTCCATAGTGGCCTGTACCTCTCGTTCCTTTATGATTTGTCTAAAGTGGTTCACAACACTGTCATTGTAACAGTCACCAGCACGGCTTGCAATAGCTGTGTGAGGGTGATTTTCATCAAAAAAGGTTTGCACTTCAAGCCATTTTGCACACATTTCCTTAATCTTTGAAGTAGGCAATTCCTTCAATTTCTCTCTCCCCTCCTTTGAACCAGTTTCCCCAGGTCTGGCCTCTTGCTCTTGAAGTTGATCTATCAGCTCATCAGTGGTTAGTTCTTCATTGTCCTCCTCCACCAACTCTTCCACATCCTCCCCACTAACCTCCAACCCCAAGGACTTCCCCAATTCCACAATTGATTCCTCAACTGGTATACTCCTCTCAGGGTTAGCCTCAAACCCTTCAAAATCCCTTTTGTCTACACATTCTGGCCACAGTTTCTTCCAAGCAGAGTTCAAGGTTCTCTTAGTCACTCCCTCCCAAGCCTTACCTATAAGGTTTACACAATTGAGGATATTAAAGTGATCCTTCCAAAACTCTTTTAGAGTCAATCGAGTGTCTGTGGTCACTTCAAAGCACTTTTGAAACAGAGCTTTTGTGTACAGTTTCTTGAAGTTGGAAATGACCTGCTGGTCCATGGGCTGCAGGAGAGGAGTGGTATTAGGAGGCAAAAACTTCACCTTAATGAAGCTCATGTCCCCATAAAGTCGCTCTGCCACGTCTGTAGGATGACCAGGGGCATTGTCTAACACCAGGAGGCACTTAAGGTCTAATTTCTTTTCAGTTAGGTAATCTTTCACATTGGGGGCAAATGCATGGTGTAACCAGTTATAGAAAAATTCCCTAGTGACCCATGCCTTACTGTTTGCCCTCCACAGCACACACAAATTATCCTTGAGGACATTCTTTTGCCTGAACGCTCTGGGAGTTTCAGAGTGATACACTAATAAAGGCTTAACTTTGCAATCACCACTAGCATTGGCACACATCAACAAAGTAAGCCTGTCTTTCATAGGCTTATGTCCTAGGAGTGCCTTTTCCTCCTGAGTAATGTAGGTCCTGCTTGGCATTTTCTTCCAGAACAGGCCTGTTTCATCACAATTAAACACTTGTTCAGGTTTCAGTCCTTCAGTTTCTATGTACTCCTTGAATTCATGCACATATTTTTCAGCCGCTTTGTGGTCCGAACTGGCAGCCTCACCATGCCGTATCACACTATGGATGCCACTACGCTTCTTAAATCTCTCAAACCAACCTTTGCTGGCCTTAAATTCACTCACATCATCACTAGTTGCAGGCATTTTTTTAATTAAATCGTCATGCAACTTCCTAGCCTTTTCACATATGATCGCTTGAGAGACGCTATCTCCTGCTAGCTGTTTTTCATTTATCCACACCAATAAGAGTCTCTCAACATCTTCCATCACTTGCGATCTTTGTTTCGAAAACACAGTTAAACCTTTGGCAACAACAGCTTCCTTGATTGCCGTTTTCTTGCCCACAATAGAAGAGATGGTTGATTTTGGTTTCTTGTACAACCTGACCAGGTCGGTGATACGTACTCCACTTTCATACTTATCAATGATCTCTTTCTTCATTTCAATAGGAATCCTAACCCTTATTGCTGTAGGGTTGGAACTAGAAGCTTTCTTGGGGCCCATGGTCACTTATTTTCCAGAAACAGCACCGAAAACACTGTAATAATACGAAATATTCCGAGTGTATGCTTGAATGTTACCGCGGAGGCTGGCTGGTAAACAATGGCACAGGCGGCACATGTGAGGCTGGCTGAGGGCGCACATTGGACGCGTCTCGGACGAAGGCCGCTGAGCGGGTTTTTGTCCACTATGCGGGGCAAAATTTTAGCGAACAAAGCGTCCGCTATGCGGATTGTCCGCTATGCAAGGCGTCCGCTATGCGGGGGTCCACTGTACAAAGTATTTATAGATCCCAGCAATGTTTTGGATACATGGGAGTATAGAAGAAGAAGGAAGAAGGAAAGAGGAGGAGGAAGAAGGAAGAAGGAAAAAATTGACTTGAAGCAATGTGTAAGACAAGTGTTCAGTGACAAGCATCCGGGAGGGCAGTGATAAGATCAAATATGAGATGACATTTGATGGGTGTCAGCGAGAGTGCAGAGATAAGATGAGATAATGCAGAGATAAGAGGAGATAAGCTATGACATTTGATGGGCGCCAGCGAGGGTGCAGAGATAAGGGATGACATTTGATGAGCTCGTATCTCTGATTATCTGTCTCTCTGTCTTATTTCTCTGTCTGCTGTCTCCATCTCTCTGTTTGTCTTAGAGAAAGCCACTGTGAACCAACAGGTATTCTTATGCATTATATCTACAAGCACAGTATAGCACTTCGGATTTTTTAGGTTATTCTAGGTAATTTACACTATGTATAATTGTATTTGTGTGTACCTGTGAGACAGAGACAGAGATAGACAGAAATAGACAGAGACAAATAGACAGACCCTAAACTTGGGGTTAACATCACTTTCCTCTTAAAAGGGGAGTATTAATATAACATTACATCAGAGAATCCTTGGTGTTTGCCCCACTGTTTGCTCTAGCTGGCGCTCAGAATAACTGGTGCTCCCACAAGGTACTGAGTGGTCCCAGATTTTTTTAATACTGCGCACACCGAGTGTTAAGATCCATTCTTTGCTGACCAGGCATCTCAGGCCAGTCATGCCAAATTTGGAGGCAGGAAAATTAAAACGTATGTATACGTTTGGGGTGCTATGCGTAAGAACATATATATACGTTTGGACCATTTAGGGGTTAAGGCACACGGAATAGGAGAAATTTTTTCCTGGGTAGAGGCATGGTTAACAAATAGGCAGCAGAGAATTTGCATAAATGGGGAGAAATCAGAATGGGGGCACGTCACAAGCGGTGTTCCACAAGGGGTCAGTGTTGGGCCCGTTGTTGTTCACAATTTACATAAATGACATAGATGAGGGAATAAATAGTGACATAAGCAAATTTGCTGATGACACCAAAATAAGCCATCCAATTCATTCTAATGAGGACACTAGAGCACTCCAGGATGATTTGAATAGACTGATGCAATGGTCGGAGAAGTGGCAGATGCAGTTTAATATAGACAAATGCAAAGTTCTAAATGTTGGACAGGAAAATAACCATGCCACATATAAACTAAATAATGTAGATCTTAATACTATTGATTGCGAGAAGGATTTAGGAGTTCTGGTTAGCAGTTCAATTCAATTCAATTCAAGTTTATTCTCTATAATGGTTACAATGTGGGGTTTACAGGTTTTGGGTATTTTGTGGTTTACATGTTATAAAATACTAATTACAGAGGGGGCCACTAGGACACCTAGCATGGCTAGGCATTTCAAGCAGACTTAGATTAAATCTTAACATTAAATCCTTACAGATTATGGTATTAAGGCTAAGTGACTACATCATAATTTGTGAGTTTAGCAATGTGAATGCTTTTGTTTTGGCACAATACAAGGTGTCTATATTTGAGTATCATAGGTAAACTTGTGATTAGTTAGAATTTATTATTTTAAGATTAAGATTAGTATTTCTGGGTTTATAGTCAGTGGGTGAGTGAGTGTAATTTTGAACCACCAGTTAGTTGTTGGGGTGGATCAGGGAGATAAGATGTTTTCTAACTGTAGTTTTGAAAGTGATGAATGTGTCTGCAGTTCTAGAGTTTTCAGGTAGGGTGTTCCAGATTTTAGGTCCTTTGAAATACATTGAATTTTTGTAAAGGTTTAGTCGAACACGGGGAATGTCATAGAGATGTTTGTGTCTGGTGTTATGCCTGTGGGTCCTGTCACAACTATCAAGAAAGCATTTTAGGTCAAGGTTAACATTGGAATTTAAGGTCCTGTAGATATAGATTGCACAGTAGTAAGTGTGGATGTTCTGAACAGGGAGTAAGTTTAGATCTATGAAGAGTGGGGGGTGTGTTGCCAGGGATGGGATTTAGTGATTATTCTTACTGCGGCTTTTTGTTGGGTTATTATTGGCTTTAGGTGTGTTGCTGCAGTTGAACCCCAAGCACAGATAGCATAGGTGAGGTATGGATTTATAAGTGAATGGTATAGTGTGAGAAGGGCAGTTTGCGGTACGTAGTATCGTATCTTGGAGAGGATCCCCACCGTTTTGGATACTTTTTTCGTTATGTGTTGGATATGGGCGCTGAAATTTAGGTTGTTGTCGAGGTAAAGGCCAAGGAATTTGCCCACATTATGTCTGGCAATTAGAGTGTTGTCGATCTTAATGTTAAGTTAATGACAACAGTGCATTAGAGTTCGCAATAAAGTTAACAGAATCCTTGGCTTCATATCTAGAAGTATAAATAATAGAAGTCCTCAGGTTGTTCTTTAACTCTATATATCCGTGGTTAGGCCTAGTTTAGATTATGCTGCACAGTTATGGTCACCCTATTACAGAATGGACATAAATGCACTGGAAAACATACAGAGGAGGATGGCAAAGTTGATCCCATATATCAGAAATCTTCCCTATCAGGACAGACTGAGGGCCCTGAATCTGCACTCTCTAGAAAAAAAAATAGAATTAGGGGGGATATGATCAAGGTGTATAAATGGAAAACAGGAATAAATAAAGAGGATGTAAATAGCGTGTGCTGAAAATTTCCAGCCAAGACAGGACTCGCAGCAATGGTTTCAAGTTGGAAAAATTCAGGTTCAGGAAGGATGTAGGAAAGCACTGGTTTGGTAATAGAGGTGTGGATGAGTAGAACAAACTTCCGAGTACAGTTATAGAGGCTAAAACATTGTGTAGTTTTAAAAATAGGTTAGATAAATACATGAGTGGGTGTGGGTGGGTGTGAGTTGGACCTGACTAGCTTGTGCTACTAGGTCTGATGCCGTGCTCCTTCCTTAAGTGGAAGTGACCTGACTAGGTGGGTCATTGGGCTAATCCGGGGGTGGGGGGGGAGGCATGGACCTGCTTTGCATGGGTCAGTAGGCCTGCTGCAGTGCTCCTTTCTTATGTTCTTATTATGAGTCCAAAGAAGGATAATGAGATGAAAGCAAAGAGAAAAGTTGTAAAACAGCTCTGTTGAGTTTAAAAAAGAAGTTATTTGAAGTATGAAGATAGGCTCTGTGTGGTCAATATAGTAAAACTTTTTGATAAATCAGCATCTACTATCAGCATGATACTGGGCCAAAGGGAAAAAAAATAAGGCAGCTGACCTTGTGAAAGCCGTGAAAGTGATATCAAGGCAAAGGCCGCAAATGGTTAAGGAGGTTGAAAAACTCTTGTTGATTTGGATAAACAAAAAAGCTACAAACTGATAGTGGTTCAGAGGCCATTATTTGTGAAAAAGTGAGGCAGTTGCATGATGACCACCTGAAAAAAAATGAAACAAGTGCTGAAATGCAATCCTTCAAGGCTAGTAGGGGTTGGTTTGATAATTTTAAGAAAAGAAGTGGCATTCATAGTGTGACTAGGCATGGGTGGAGGGGGCTGCCAGTGCTGACAAAGTGGCTGTTGAAAAGTCCGTTACTAAATTCCAAGCGTGCGTAAAGGCTGAGGGATTTCTCCCCAAGTGTTTAATTGTGATGAGACAGGCCTCTTCTTGAAGAAAATGCCCAAGAGGATTTACATAACTAAAGAGGAAAAGTCAGTGCCAGTACACAAGCCAGTGAAAGACAGGCTCACTCTGTTATTGTGTAGTAATGCAAGTGGGGACTTGAAATTGAAGCCCTTACTTGTTTATCATTCCAAAAATCCATGAGGTTTTAAGAGGAACAATGTTATATTGTATCCCTGGGGAAGACCTTGGGCCTAGAGGTGACTGAATATGATGTGTAGGAGCTGGTAAAGGAGCATAGAGCTGAACTCACCACAAAAGAACTTGTAGACCTTCAGAAGGAGCAGCAACAGATTGCAGCAGAGGAGCTGTCATCAGAGGAAGAGGAGGGAAAGGATGATGTGCCCATTGCACTTGTCAAGGAAATGTGTGCTAAATGGCATGAAGTGCAGGAGTTTGCTGAAAAATACCATCCAGACAAAGCAGTGGCCATCCGTCTCTTTAACATGTACAATGACAGTGTAATGTCTCAATTTAGATAAGTGTTAAAACAAAACATAAAGCATACCTCACTGCACAGGTTTTTAGTGAGACGAAGATTCAGTGAGCCAGAACAAGGTGTTAGTGGTGAAAAGAGACAAAGAAGAGAAACAACACCAGAAGGACATATCAGGTGACATATCAGGTGACTCTCCTTCTAATCAATAACATACCCCCCTTCCTCTCCTACACCACCTGTTTTCAGTATGCCATTAGCTCTTCTCTGACAGGTAAGAGGCAGTTAAATTTTCATTTACTGTGCAGTTATCAGTTAAAGTTTCTTTTAGTATTCATTTTTACAGTTTTATATAGTAGTTAGTACATTTTTAATAAATTATATTGTCATTTGTGGTCTGGAATGGATTAATTCTATTTACATTATTCTTGCTGGAAAAAATTGCTTTGGATGTCGAATTGACCTTTGAAACAAATTAAATTCGACAACTGAGGTTTCACTGTACGACTGTTACGCAGAAAGTGGGATCCCCTGGGGGCTAAGGCCTTGTCTGTGGGCAAAGGCAAAGTTACACACATCTCAGGCAGAAACAGGCCACCCAGGGCTATCTCAGTCAAAACAGTAAGCACTAAACCAGCATTTATTACTTCAGTGGATTGGTTCACAGAGGGTTATGCAAAATTTCTAGTTAGGAAAATAGACGTTTATTAGGCATAACACTGTATACACTCTCTAGAAGAACATCTTCCTGTATCTCCTATCCTCAACGCCCAAATAATGGTACACAAGGAGCAGGCGGCTGGAGAGTCCAGCAAAACATAAACACTTAGCCCAGCGAGGCCCGTCCTTCTCTTCTCCACTACCGACCCCATTTCCTCTTATGTCCTCACTCATCCCACAGAACCCTGACCATATCAGAGCCTAGGGAAGCATAAAGGTGAACCATAGAAGAGCCTATGGCTTGAGTTAGCTAAACAAAAGGGGTACACAACTACAAAACTTAGCTTAAATACACGGCATCCCAGACACCAGCCTTCAGTCTATGCTGCCTCCACATGACTGTCCCAAGCCACGCCACTCAGGCTTACCCGCTCACCAAACACAGTTGGAAAATAAATCCCTGGCAGGATTTCCTTGCATTTACCATTTAAAGTACTTTACAGTACCCCCAAATGCACATTATGAATTATAAAATTGAGCTCTACAATTATAACATTCATACTATTATGGCACACTTCTCACTATATATACATACGGTGTCATGCAGAACCCTGCATAACAACGACTAAATGCACACACTTACATTTTTATTCTTTCATGCCAATCTCACCATAAGTTTTCATCATAAACACAACTTCTAAACATGTCTTGCTCTCATTTTCTTCAATAGTCATAGACTCACACTTATTATTCTTGTACCTCCATCATCACTCTATGTTCCTCTTGGGTGCCATGGTAAATGTCAAGAGACCCATTAGTGAAAAAAATATCCAGATTTACTTGATAAACAGAATGGGGTGGAAGACTTCCATAATGCAACTCTAGGTGGTGTGGGTTATCAACAGGAGGGAAGTCATGTTCATGATTTGCAGTGCTCAAATTTTTGCATGCAACTTGATGATATAGCATATGGTACCATTATTTTGTGTTAGGTGATTATTTTATCCTAGGTAGTAGGTTGGTAGACAGCAGCCACCCAGAGAGATTCTACCATCCTGCCATGTGAGTGTAAAATGGAAACCTCTAATTGTTTTACATGATGGCAGGTTTGCTGGTGTCTTATTTTGGTCTCATAAACATGCAAGGTTTCAGGTACATCTTGCTACTTCTACTTACACTTAGGCCACATTACACATGCATGTACAAGCATATATATACACACACCCTTTTGGGTTTTCTTCTATTTTCTTACTAGTTCTTGCTCTTATTTATTTCCTCTTACCTCTATGGGGAAGTGGAGCAGAATTCTTCCTCTTAAGCCATTCATGTCGTAAGAGGCAACTAAAATGCTGAGAGCAAGGGGCTAGTAACCCCTGCACCTGTATACATTACTAAAGTTAAAAAGCGAAACTTTTGTTTTTCTTTTTGGGCCACCCTGCTTTGGTGGGATGTGGCTGGTTTGTTGAAAGAAGAACTGGTATACAAATCCTTGGCTGTCATATTACCTAAGGGCAAATGGTACAGAAGTGTGGAACAGTCAGAGCAACAAGGAAACATATGCCAAAATAATTTTTCTTCTTTCAACACACTGGCTGTATCCCACTGGGGCAGAGTGGCCCAAAAAAGAAAAATTAAAGTTATATGCCAAAATTAAGAACACTAAATAAAGAAAAAATGCTGGTATTTGTTGATGACTACTTCATGTCAATTTGTTGGCATAATAAATGTAATGTGACAGTGTTGACAGCTATTCACAAGAATGAGTTGCAATGGATGGGCAAGAAAAACAGAAACGGGTGAAGACACAATGTGCATTTGGTAGACAAATGTGATATGCAGATTCGTTATGTTGACTGTGAGCGTAGGAGTAATGAGTGGTACCTTAAACTGTTCTTTCACCTTCTTGATATTGTCATGTTGAATGTGTATATGTACCTGATGAAGAGCAGCAGTAGACCAGCCTACCAGAAATTCAATGAAAACATCATGCATAAAACTTGCAAAAATTCCACTGTATATGGAACCTTATTATGAAGAGTTTCATAAACTCTAGCAACTGTAATTGGCATAGTAAACAGTAAGTATAGAGTGAGTGTGCAGTGTCTAGTGCATATATACAGTAGGGCCCTGCTTTACGGCGTTCTGCTAATACGGACATTTCAAATTATGACCAAAACTCGCTATACGACTACCCTCCTCTAATATGGTCACTGCACCCCACCCGGTTTGTTTACATTTTCCATGAGCTTCTTAAGCACCACGTCTCTCCATTATGTATGGAAACTCCAAAATTTCAAGTTTTTTAAAAGTTATTGTAGAGGAGAGAGAGAGATTTTGGGAAATGTTGAGTGAATGCGTGGGGAGTTTTGAATCAAGTGTGAGAGTAATGGTGGCTGGGGATTTCAATGCTAAAGTGGGCAGAAATGTTATGGAGGGAGTAGTAGGTAAATTTGGGGTGCCAGGGGTAAATGTAAATGGGGAGCCTTTAATTGAGCTATGTGTAGAAAGAGATTTGCTAATAAGTAATACATATTTTATGAAAAAGAGGATAAATAAATATACAAGGTATGATGTAGCACGTAATGAAAGTAGTTTATTAGATTATGTATTGGTGGATAAAAGGTTAATGGGTAGGCTCCAGGATGTACGTGTTTATAGAGGGGCAACTGATATATCGGATCATTATTTAGTTGTAGCTACAGTTAGAGTAAGAGGTAGATGGGAAAAGAGGAAGGTGGCAACAAGAAGTAAGAGGGAGGTGAAAGTGTATAAACTAAGGGAGGAGGATGTTAGGGTGAGATATAAGCGACTATTGGCAGAAAGGTGGGCTAGTGCAAAGATGAGTAGTGGGGGGGTTGAAGAGGGTTGGAATAGTTTTAAAAATGCAGTATTAGAATGTGGGGCAGAAGTTTGTGGTTATAGGAGGGTGGGGGCAGGAGGAAAGAGGAGTGATTGGTGGAATGATGAAGTAAAGGGTGTGATAAAAGAGAAAAAGGTAGCTTATGAGAGGTTTTTACAAAGTAGAAGTGTTACAAGAAGAGCAGAGTATATGGAGAGTAAAAGAAAGGTAAAGAGAGTGGTGAGAGAGTGCAAAAGGAGAGCAGATGATAGAGTGGGAGAGGCACTGTCAAGAAATTTTAATGAAAATAAGAAAAAATTTTGGAGTGAGTTAAACAAGTTAAGAAAGCCTAGGGAAAGTATGGATTTGTCAGTTAAAAACAGAGTAGGGGAGTTAGTAGATGGGGAGATGGAGGTATTAGGTAGATGGCGAGAATATTTTGAGGAACTTTTAAATGTTAAGGAAGAAAGAGAGGCAGTAATTTCATGCACTGGTCAGGGAGGTATACCATCTTTTAGGAGTGAAAAAGAGCAGAATATAAGTGTGGGGGAGGTACATGAGGCATTATGTAGAATGAAAGGGGGTAAAGCAGCTGGAACTGATGGGATCATGACAGAAATGTTAAAAGCAGGGGGGGATATAGTGTTGGAGTGGTTGGTACTTTTGTTTAATAAATGTATGAAAGAGGGGAAGGTACCTAGGGATTGGCAGAGAGCATGTATAGTCCCTTTATATAAAGGGAAAGGGGACAAAAGAGACTGTAAAAATTATAGAGGAATAAGTTTACTGAGTATACCAGGAAAAGTGTACGGTAGGGTTATAATTGAAAGAATTAAGAGGTAAGACAGAATGTAGGATTGCGGATGAGCAAGGAGGTTTCAGAGTGGGTAGGGGATGTGTAGATCAAGTGTTTACATTGAAGCATATATGTGAACAGTATTTAGATAAAGGTAGGGAAGTTTTTATTGCATTTATGGATTTAGAAAAGGCATATGATAGAGTGGATAGAGGAGCAATGTGGCAGATGTTGCAAGTATATGGAATAGGTGGTAAGTTACTAAATGCTTTAAAGAGTTTTTATGAGGATAGTGGGGCTCAGGTTAGGGTGTGTAGAAGAGAGGGAGAATACTTCCCAGTAAAAGTAGGTCTTAGACAGGGATGTGTAATGTCACCATGGTTGTTTAATATATTTATAGATGGGGTTGTAAAAGAAGTAAATGCTAGGGTGTTCGGGACAGGGGTGGGATTAAATTATGGGGAATCAAATTCAGAATGGGAATTGACACAGTTACTTTTTGCTGATGATACTGTGCTTATGGGAGATTCTAAAGAAAAATTGCAAAGGTTAGTGGATGAGTTTGGGAATGTGTGTAAAGGTAGAAAGTTGAAAGTGAACATAGAAAAGAGTAAGGTGATGAGGGTATCAAATGATTTAGATAAAGAGAAATTGGATATCAAATTGGGGAGGAGGAGTATGGAAGAAGTGAATGTTTTCAGATACTTGGGAGTTGACGTGTCGGCGGATGGATTTATGAAGGATGAGGTTAATCATAGAATTGATGATGGAAAAAAGGTGAGTGGTGCATTGAGGTATATGTGGAGTCAAAAAATGTTATCTATGGAGGCAAAGAAGGGAATGTATGAAAGTATAGTAGTACCAACACTCTTATGTATATGTGTGAAGCTTGGGTGGTAAATGCAGCAGCGAGGAGATGGTTGGAGGCAGTGGAGATGTCCTGTTTAAGGGCAATGTGTGGTGTAAATATTATGCAGAAAATTCGGAGTGTGGAAATTAGGAAAAGGTGTGGAGTTAATAAAAGTATTAGTCAGAGGGCAGAAGAGGGGTTGTTGAGGTGGTTTGGTCATTTAGAGAGAATGGATCAAAGTAGAATGACATGGAAAGCATATAAATCTATAGGGGAAGGAAGGCGGGGTAGGGGTCGTCCTTGAAAGGGTTGGAGAGAGGGGGTAAAGGAGGTTTTGTGGGCAAGGGGCTTGGACTTCCAGCAAGCGTGCATGAGCATGTTAGATAGGAGTGAATGGAGACGAATGGTACTTGGGACCTGACGATCTGTTGCTTAGACCACTGTACGATCTACACAAAATGTGCTTCAAATTTTAAACTGTCTGCCTGCTGTACAGTGGAACCCCAGATTTCGGTTGTAATCTGTTCCAGAAGGTTGGCCTAAATCTGAAAAGGGCGAAAACCGAAGTAATATTTCCCTAAGAATTAATGTAAATACATGTACATATAAAGGTAGTAGGTTGGTAGACAGCAACCGCCCAGGGAGGTACTACCGTCCTGCCAAGTGAGTGTAAAACAAAAGCCTGTAATTGTTTTACATGATAGGATTGCTGGTGTCCATTTTTCTGTCTCATAAACATGAAAGATTTCAGGTACGTCTTGCTACTTCTACTTACACTTAGGTCACACTACACATACATGTACAAGCATGTATATACACACCCCTCTGGGTTTTCTTTCTAGTTCTTGTCCTTGTTTATTTCCTCTTACCTCCATGGGGAAGTGGAACAGAATTCTTTCTCTGTAAGCCATGCGTGTTGTAAGAGGCGACTAAAATGCCAGGAGCAAGGGGCTAGTAACCCCTTCTCCTGTATATACTGTATTACTAAATGTAAAAGGAGAAACTTTCGTTTTTCCTTTTGGGCCACCCCCGCCTCGTTGGGATACGGCTGGTGTGTTGAAAGAAAGAATAATAATAATCACTGAATCTCATTAAATGTTATATATTATGTTAATATACACATTTTCATTGATCCATCTATGATATTTTTTTAAATTATATAATGAGCACGATATGTAACACATAAACATGGTAAATACACCCACAGTAGAATAAATTAACATAAATATGAGATGTGGTAGGCAGACGACTTGTAAAAATGACGGCAAGAATAACGTTTTCTCTAGCCCAACATCAGAAGATTATTCCTTTCGTACGCCTTCACTCAGAGTGTCATTTCTTCTAAAAATGGTGTTACATGAGAATGGGAGTGTTCCTCTTTATTTATTGTACTGTATCAACGTAGAGACAACTTGTACACAATGTAACTTGTACACAAACATACTCATCTTATTACTTTTCCTTTTATATCCACGGGGAAGTGGAATAAGAATCTTTCCTCCATAAGCCATGCGTGTTGTAAAAGTCAACTAAAATGCTGGGAACAATGGGCTAGTAACCCCTTTTCCTGTAAAGATTACTAAAAAGGATAAGAAAATTGTCAAAGTGGGAAGTCTGAATGTGCGTGGATGTTGTGCAAATGATAAGAAAGAGATGATTGTGGATGTTATGAATGAGAAGAAGCTGGATGTCCTGGCTTTAAGTGAAACAAAGCTGAAGGGGGTGGGAGAGTTTCAGTGGAGAGGAATAAATGGGATTAGGTCAGGGGTTTCAAATAGTGTTAGAGCTAAAGAAGGAGTAGCAATAATGTTGAAGGATAAGATATGGCAGGAAAAGAGGGACTATAAATGTATTAATTCAAGGATTATGTGGAGTAAAATAAAGGTTGGATGTGAAAAGTGGGTTATAGTAAGTGTATATGCACCTGGAGAAGAGAGAAGTGTAGAGGAGAGAGAGAGAGATTTTGGGAAATGTTGAGTGAATGTGTGGGGAGTTTTGAACCAAGTGTGAAAGTACTTGTGGTTGGGGATTTCAATGCTAAAGTGGGTAAAAATGTTGTGGAGGGAGTAGTAAGTAAATTTGGGGTGCCAGGGGTAAATGTAAATGGGGAGCCTTTAATTGAGCTATGTGTAGAAAGAGATTTGGTAATAAGTAATACATATTTTATGAAAAAGAGGATAAATAAATATACAAGGTATGATGTAGCACGTAATGAAAGTAGTTTATTAGATTATGTATTGGTGGATAAAAGGTTAATGGGTAGGCTCCAGGATGTACATGTTTATAGAGGGGCAACTGATATATCGGATCATTATTTAGTTGTAGCTAAAGTTAGAGTAAGAGGTAGATGGGACAAGAGGAAGGTGGCAACAACAAGTAGGAGGGAAGTGAAAGTGTATAAACTAAGGGAGGAGGAAGTTCGGGTGAGATATAAGCGACTATTGGCAGAAAGGTGGGCTAGTGCAAAAATGAGTAGTGGGGGGGGGGGGGGTTGAAGTGGGTTGGATGAGTTTTAAAAATGCAGTATTAGAATGTGGGGCAGAAGTTTGTGGTTATAGGAGGGTGGGTGCAGGAGGAAAGAGGAGTGATTGGTGGAACGATGAAGTAAAGGGTGTGATAAAAGAGAAAAAGTTAGCTTATGAGAGGTTTTTACAAAGCAGAAGTGTTATAAGAAGAGCAGAGTATATGGAGAGTAAAAGAAAGGTAAAGAGAGTGGTGAGAGAGTGCAAAAGGAGAGCAGATGATAGAGTGGGAGAGGCATTGTCAAGAAATTTTAATGAAAATAAGAAAAAATTTTGGAGTGAGTTAAACAAGTTAAGAAAGCCTAGGGAACGTATGGATTTGTCAGTTAAAAACAGAGTAGGGGAGTTAGTAGATGGGGAGAGGGAGGTATTAGGTAGATGGCGAGAATATTTTGAGGAACTTTTAAATGTTGAGGAAGAAAGGGAGGCGGTAATTTCATGCACTGGCCAGGGAGGTATTCCATCTTCTAGGAGTGAAGAAGAGCAGAATGTAAGTGTGGGGGAGGTACGAGAGGCATTACGTAGAATGAAAGGGGGTAAAGCAGCTGGAACTGATGGGATCATGACAGAAATGCTAAAAGCAGGGGGGGTGGGATATAGTCTTGGAGTGGTTGGTACTTTTGTTTAATAAATGTATGAAAGAGGGGAAGGTACCTAGGGATTGGCAGAGAGCATGTATAGTCCCTTTATATAAAGGGAAGGGGGACAAAAGAGACTAAAAATTATACAAGAATAAGTTTATTGAGTATACCAGGAAAAGTGTACGGTAGGGTTATTATTGAAAGAATTAGAGGTAAGACAGAATGTAGGATTGCGGATGAGCAAGGAGGTTTCAGAATGGGTAGGGGATGTGTAGATCAAGTGTTTACATTGCAGCATATATGTGAACAGTATTTAGATAAAGGTAGGGAAGTTTTTATTGCATTTATGGATTTAGAAAGGGCATATGATAGAGTGGATAGGGGAGCAATGTGGTAGATGTTGCAAGTATATGGACTAGGTGGTACGTTACTAAATGCTGTAAAGAGTTTTTATGAGGATAGTGAGGCTCAGGTTAGGGTGTGTAGAAGAGAGGGAGAATACTTCCCAGTAAAAGTAGGTCTTAGACAGGGATGTGTAATGTCACCATGGTTGTTTAATATATTTATAGATGGGGTTGTAAAAGAAGTAAATGCTAGGGTGTTCGGGTGAGGGGTGGGATTAAATTATGGGGAATCAATACAAAATGGGAATTGACACAGTTACTTTTTGCTGATGATACTGTGCTTATGGGAGATTCTAAAGAAAAATTGCAAAGGTTAGTGGATGAGTTTGGGAGTGTATGTAAAGGTAGAAAGTTGAAAGTGAACATAGAAAAGAGTAAGGTGATGAGGGTATCAAATGATTTAGATAAAGAAAAATTGGATATCAAATTGGGGAGGAGGAGTATGGAAGAAGTGAATGTTTTCAGATACTTGGGAGTTGACGTGTCGGCGGATGGATTTATGAAGGATGAGGTTAATCATAGAATTGATGAGGGAAAAAAGGTGAGTGGTGCGTTAAGGTATATGTGGAGTAAAAAAAACGTTATCTATGGAGGCAAAGAAGGGAATGTATGAAAGTATAGTAGTACCAACACTCTTATATGGGTGTGAAGCTTGAGTTGTGAATGCAGCAGCGAGGAGGCGGTTGGAGGCTGTAGAGATGTCCTGTCTAAGGGCAACGTGTGGTGTAAATATTATGCAGAAAATTCGGAGTGTGGAAATTAGGAGAAGGTGTGGAGTTAATAAAAGTATTAGTCAGAGGGCTGAAGAGGGGTTGTTGACGTGGTTTGGTCATTAAGAGAGAATGGATCAAAGTAGAATGACATGGAGAGCATTTAAATCTGTAGGAGTAGGAAGGTGGGGTAGGGGTCGCCCTCGAAAAGGTTGGAAGGAAGGGGTAAGGGAGGTTTTGTGGGCAAGGGGCTTGGACTTCCAGCAGGCGTGCATGAGCGTGTTCGATAGGAGTGAATGGAGACAAATGGTATTTGGGACTTGACGATCTGTTGGAGTGTGTGCAGGGTAATATTTAGTGAAGGGGTTCAGGGAAACCGGTTATTTTTATATAGCCGGACTTGAGTCCTGGAAATGGGAAGTACAATGCCTGCACTCTAAAGGAGGGGTTTTGGGATATTAGCAGTTTGGAGGGATATGTTGTGTATCTTTATACATATATGCTTCTAAACTGTTGTGTTCTGAGCACCTCTGCTAAAACAGTGATTATGTGTGAGTGAGGTGAAAGTGTTGAATGATGATGAAAGTATTTTCTTTTTGGGGATTTTCTTTCTTTTTGGGTCACCCTGCCTCAGTGGGAGACAACCGACTTGTTGAAAAAAAAAAACTCACATGGTCATTGCACCACTCATTTTCTTACTGCACCTATTCTGACATGATAGCTAATACAGAGTTCTTTCATATTTGTTCTTTACTACTTTAGTAATCTCTGTGTTTTAGTTGGAGAGCAGTAGAGGAAATTCATATTACCCATAATGGTTTTTCTGCCTTTCAGTACCCACAAAACAGCTATCACAGACCATTGTCACATTACCTTCCCAGACACGCTAATCATTGTTTTCAGCCATTGAATCCTGTTTATCTGAGTTTTTCCTTTGGCCTTCTCATTCTTCATTCATATACAGGTTTGACCCCTCTCTTTATCCAAATTTCCTTTTATGAGGTAACCTCATTTCTGCTGATATTTTCCCATTTGTGGTATAAATTTGCTCTTATGCAATCACCCAAGCCCAGCGCCACTGAATATCACTAAATAGGTTTATATTGACATTTTAAAAAAAATTCTCGAGGGCGCTTCCTTCATGCGAGTGAGGGGGCTCTCGATCAAAGGAATTAGACCTGTGCTCTTATTCCATAAATCAGACCTAAATGCCTCACATTCTCCCAGGTCCTGTATAACCCCCATGAATGTAAGTAATAATATACAATAAATTTGGGAATGGGAAATCCAATGAACATATCTTTAATGAAATCCTATTGCTGGTTTTCAATTAAAATCTTGCACCAAGTCAGAAAAAAAAATTAGGTACATGCCTCAGCTGGTGCCATCACAAAGTCAGAGGAAGGAGGGATAAAAGATAAGTAGGGAGATCACCATTCACATGGTAATAAATGCACTTCAACCTCAACAAAGAGGCCAGTTGGTTGATGGAAGAAGGGAGGGTAAAGACAAGTGGATTGGGAGTGAATTTTAAATTTTATTTTTTCTCATTTGTTTTTGAACAAAATTAGCTTGTTGTTGTATAGCTATTTAATGCTTATGTGGTATGCTCATAATATTTTGGTAAAAAATAAGTCAATAAATATGGAAGCTTTTACCAATTCTGGCTGTTAATTTTGCATTATAGGGATTATGATTAAATTTCGGATTATAATTTTTTTCTGCTTTTTGACCAAGTTCATTTTTTATATGATCATTTGGTTCATGTGCAGTGATTTCTTTTTTTAAGCATTCGTCAAGAAATGTGGAATTTGAAAAGTCATTGAATGTATTTCTACATTGTACATGTTATATTGGGTTTGCTTTATGCACCATATTCCAATAATGTATTTATTGCCAAAATCGAGGGACTCCTGCACTTTATTTCAACAATCATCCTTATCATATGTCTAGGATTTTCAAGTTTCTCTTCTCTTCTTTTTTAAGTAAGTAGTAGATTAGTTGACAGCAATCATCCAGGAAGTGTTATTGTCCTGTCAGATGAGTGTGAAATGAAAGTATGTTGAATACTTTTTTTGTATACTTGTTGATCTTTTCTTTCTGTCTAATAAACATGTAGGATGACAGGTAAATCTTGCAAACTTCTACTTACATTTAGTATATGTACACATTTCTTTATTGAGGTAGTAGGTTGGTAGACAGCAACCACCCAGGGACGTACTACCATCCTACCAAATGAGTGTGAAACATAAGCCTGTAATTGTTTTGCAGATTGCAGGTATGTCTTGCTACTACTACTTACACTTAGGTCACACTACACATGCATGTACAAGCATATATATACTAACCCCTCTGGGTTTTCTTCTATTTTCTTCCTAGTTCTTGTTGTTGTTTATCTCTACTTATCTCCATGGGGGAAGTGGAACAGAATTCTTCCTCCGTAAGCTATGCGTGTCGTAGGAGGTAACTAGATGTCGGGAGCAGTGGGCTAGTAACCCCTTCTCCTGTATAAATTACTAAAAAGAAAGAAAAGAAGAACTTTATAAAATTGGGATGTTTGAATGTGTGTGGATGTAGTGCAGATGATAAGGAAGAAGTGATTGCAAAGGTTATGAATGAGAAGTTGGATGTCCTAGCTCTAAGTAAAACAAAGCTGAAGGGGATAGGGGAGTTTCAGTGGGGAGAAATAAACGTGATTAAGTCAGGAGTATCTGAGAGAGTTACAGCTAAGGAAGGGGTAGCAATAATGTTGAAGGAGTGGGTGAGATATCAACAAATTTTGTTGAAAATAAGAAAAAGTTTTGGAGTGAGATTAATAAGTTGAGAAAGCCTAGGGAAAGAATGGATTTGTTAGGCAAAAATAGTTGAGGAGAGTTATTAAATGGAGAGTTAGAGGTGGAAATATAAACACATATGCAGTATAATGTGATCCTTTATTGACAACATTTCACCCACACAGTGGGCTTTTTCAAGTCACAAACAGATCTACCTGGGGTGGAAGGTACGCGAGTATTTATAGTCATGTTCAGAATGCTGAGGTCAGGTGGAGAATGCTGCATCTGATGATGTACAGAGTGGGGTTATAGAGTCTAAAATCTTGGGTAGCTTGGAAGGGAGATTGGATAAGTTTGTGAGCAGACAATCTGCAGTGTTCTTCCATTCCTTTGTTCTTATGTGGGATAGCGATGAAGAAGTTTCTTGGCAAGTGGTTCAGCTATGTTATAGAAGCCATTATTCTGGTTGAAGTTGTCAGATATAGAGATAAGCGATGATTCCAGGATTCTTCGTTATTGAGTGTTGTCTTCTCTGGCGATAAGTCTTGAGTTTCTGTAGTTTATTAAATGGTTGTGTGAACTACAGTGTTGTACACAGGCATTCCTTGTATCGCCAGACCTGCTTGCGTATTGGTGTTCTAAAATACGTGTTTGGAGGTCCCTTGATGTTTCGCCCACGTATAATTTGCTGCAGTCATTACAAGGGATTATGTATATCCCTGCAGAGGATGGAAGCTTGTCCTGTCTATTACTGGTAATGTCCTTGATGGTCGTGGTTGTTGAGATAGATACTTGGAATGAGGTATTGGAAAAGATGTTGGAAATGTGTTTGGCAATGGAGTTGGTGGGGAGGACTGTGTATCTCTTCTCGGCAGTGTCTTCTCTGGGTGTGTTGAAGATGCTTAATGCCCGTCGTCTGCAGTCTCTGATGAAGTGACGAGGATAGTGGAGTTTGGAAAATACTTGTTCAATTATAGTGCATTCTTTCTCAAGAAACTCATTGCTGCAGATTCTGAGTGAGTGCAGGAAGAAGCCTATAATTACACCACGTTTAGTTTTGGTGTTGTGGTGAGAGTAGAAGTGGAGAAGATCATTTTGGTTGGTGGGTTTTTGATAGACTTGAAAACGAAGTTCATGGTCAGCTTTGCAGAGAAGAACATCAAGGAAAGGAAGAGTGTTGTCGACTTCTTCAAGTGTGAATTGGATTGAGGGCTCAACCTGGTTGAGCTTGTCTTGGAGAGCTTGAACGTTGAAGCGTCTAGGAGTTATGAGGAGAATGTCGTCAACATAACGGAGCCAGGTGACAGACGAAGGAATAATGGTGGAGAAACGCTCGGCTTCTAGATGTTCAATGTATAGGTTCGCCAAGACTGCACTAAGTGGCGAACCCATGGGTAGTCCAAAAGTCTGCTGAAAGAAGTGATTTTTGAAAGAGAAACATGTAAAGCCAACACATAGTTCAACAAGGTTGATGAAATCGCTGGCTGGAATAGGAAGGTCAAGTGAATCGTCAATTTTCCTGAGCAAGAGATCGATGGCTTGTGTAGTAGGTACTTTGGTGAATAGGGAAGTTACGTCAAGGCTGGAAAGTTTCTTGTTCCTGATGTTGATGTTGCAAATGCGATTGAGAAGATCACCCGAGTGTTTGAGATGTGCTGGACTGATAGTGCCCAAGAGTTTAGAGAGGTGTTTTGCGAGAATTCCTGAGAGGTGATGGGGAGCACTGCCTATTCCCGAGGATATGGGCCTCAGTGGGATACCAGGCTTGTGAGTTTTTGGCAGGCCGTACATTCTGGTAGGTCTGGTGTTGCTGGGTATGGTGTGCAGAAGTTTCTTCCCTTGTTCTGAGTCCCTCAGAATGTGGCGAGTCCTTTGAAGAAAAGTTTTAGTAAGGTTGTCCACTTGGTTAGTTGTGAGAGGTTTGTAGGTATCTGGGTCATTAAGTAGATTGAGCATTTTGTTCCTGTAATCGTCAGTGTTCATGATAATAACACCACCTCCTTTATCAGCGGTGGTGACCCTGATGGCCGTGTCTTCTGCTAAACCTTTAAGTGCATTGATGTAACGTCGAGGTATGACTGGGGAGCTGTGTGTTGAGATGGCTGCTGAGATGATGCCTTGAAGATAACCTTTTTGGAAGTCGGAGTCATTGTGTCTGTAGTTTTTGGCGATGAAATTGAGGTCTTGTTTTGGTTTCGTAATTCCTGTTGCGAATTTGAGGCCTAAGCTGAGGGCTTCAGTTTCTGTGGTTGACAGTGGACGAGATGGAAGATTTTGAATAATTTCAGGTCTTCCTAAACTTTTCCAATGACTATTATTGCAGAGGGTTTGTAGTTTCCTAGTAAGTCTGATCTTCTGTTGAACATTCGCTGTGGTAACTCTGCTGCGAATGATTTCGGCGGTGCGTCTGTTCATGTTGCCCCGGAGTGCTGTGCCTAGTGTTCTGGCTTGGAGAAAAGCTTCCTTTGTAGCATTGTTTAAGTCATCTGCACACTCTTCAAAGTAGGTCCGAGCTGTAGCGGATAAAGGAGATTTGATGTTGGCAATTTGAGGAGGAGTAGATCTTGGTAAGACCATTTCTTGGATGCAATCACGAAGAAAATTGTATCTGTTGCGAAGTGAGTAAGCTTTTAGAAGAAGGAGAGTTAGAGGTATCGGGAAGATGGAGGGAATATTTTGAGGAATTGTTAAATGTTGATGAAGATAGGGAAGCTGTGATTTCGTGTATAGGGCAAGAAGGAATAACATCTTGTAGGAGTGAGGAAGAGCCAGTTGTGAGTGTGGGGGAGTTCGTGAGGCAGTGGGTAGAATGAAAGGGGGTAAGACAGCTGGGATTGATGGGATAAAGATAGAAATGTTAAAAGCAGGAGGGGATATAGTTTTGGAATGGTTGGTGCTATTATTTAATAAATGTATGGAATTGGGTAAGGTACCTAGGGATTGGCAGAGAGCATGCATAGTTCCTTTGTATAAAGGCAAAGGGAACAATAGAGAGAGTAAAAATTATAGGGGAATAAGTCTGTTGAGTATACAGTGGTACCTCAAATTTCAACCGTAATTCGTTACAGAAGGCTGTTTGAGTGCCGTTACCAAGCGAATTTGTTCCCGTAAGGAATAATGTAAATTAGATTAGTCCGTTTCAGACCCCCAAAAATACACTTTCAAAAATACACTTACATAATTGTTCGAGTTGGGAGCTGTTCGAAATTCAAGATACCACTGTACCTGGTAATGTGTATGGTTGAGTTATTATTGAAAGAATTATGAGTAAGATGGAGAGCAAGATAGCAGATGAACAAGGAGGCTTTAAGAAAGGTAGGAGGTGTGTAGACCAAGTGTTTGCAGTGATACATATAGGTGAACAGTATTTAGATAAGGGTATAGAGGTTTTTGTGGCATATATGGATTTGGAAAAGGTATATGATAGGGTAGATAGGTTGGCAGTGTGGCAGATGTTACAGATGTATGAAATAGGAGGTAGGTTATTGAAAGCAGTGAAAAGTTTTTACGAGTATAGTGAGACTCAGGTTAGAGCACATAGGAGAGAGGGAGATTATTTCCCAGTAAAAGTAGGCCTTAGACAGGGATGTGTGATGTCACCATGGTTGTTCAATATATTTATAGATGGAGTAGTAAGAGAAGTGAATGCTCGGATGTTGGCAAGAGGTGTGGGGTTAAAAGATAAAGAATCTAACACAAAGTGGGAGTTGTCACAGTTGCTCTTTGCTGATGACACTGTTTGGGAAATTCTGAGAAGTTGCAGAGGTTGGTTGATGAGTTTGGTAGGGTATGGAAAAGAAAGAAGTTAAAAGTGAATATAGGAAAGAGTAAGGTGAGGAAGATAACAAAAGAATTAGGTAATGGAAGATTGGATATCAGATTGGAGGGAGAGAGTATGGAGGAGGTGAATGTGTTCAGATATTTGGGAGTGAATGTGTTAGTAGATGGGTCTATGAAGGATGAGGTGAATCATAGAATTGACAAGGTGAGTGGTGCACTGAGGAGTCTGTGGAGACAAAGAACTTTATCCATGAAGGTAAAGAGGGGAATGTATGAGAGTATAGTTATACCAACACTCTTGTATGGGTGTGAGGCATGGGTTGTGAATGTTGCAACAAGGAGAAGGCTGAAGGCAGTGGAGATGTCATGGCTGAGGGCAATGTGTTGTATTCTGGGCACTTCTGCAAAAGCAGTGATTATGTGTGAGTGAGGTGAAAGTGTTGAATGATGATGAAAGTATTTTCTTTTTGGGGATTTTCTTTCTTTTTGGATCACCCTACCTCAGTGGGAGATGGCCGACTTGTTAAAAAAAAAAAATCTGTAGTTTGGAGCTTAGGAGGAAGTGTGGGATTACCAAAACTATTATCCAGAGGACTGAGGAGGGGTTATTGAGATGGTTTGGACACGTAGAGAGGATGGAACAAAATAGAATGACTTTGAGAGTATATGAATCTGTAGTGGAGGGAAGGCGGGGTAGGGGTCGGCCTTGGAAAGGTTGGAGGGACGGGGCAAAGGAGGTTTTGTGTGCTTGGACTTCCAGCAAGCGTGCATGAGTGTGTTAGACAGGTGCAAATGGAGACAAATGGTTTTTAGGACTTGGCGTGCTTTTGGAGTGTAAGCAAGGTAACATTTATGAAGGGATTCAGGGAAACTGGCAGGCCGGACTTGATTCCTGGAGATGGGAAGTACAGTGTCGGCACTTTGAAGGAGGGGTGTTAATGTTGCAGTTTTATAACTGTAGTGTAAGCATGTCTCTGGGAAGACAGTAATGGAGTGAATAATGATGAAAGTTTTTCTTTTTCAGACCACCCTGCCTTGGTGGGAAATGGCCAATGTGTTTCTTAATCAGATTATATTTCCTATCCAACTTAATAGGTTTGGTCTGAGACCAGACTATGGAGAACATGTGTCCCAGAACTGCTAAAAGATAACAGATGACTTAGTTTAATTTTGTTTCCAGGAGAAAGAATCATCAGAAGACTACAATGTGGCCTGTATATTAACTTTGCCTCCTTATCAGCGAAAAGGTTATGGAAAGCTTCTTATTGAATTTAGTAAGTTCAAGTTTTTTATTTTGGATAACTCTTTGAAAATTAACAATTTCTCAAAAAATTGGTGCAAAATAGATTTTAAATATTTTCCACATAAAAGCACTGTTTTATCCATTTTCAGTTTACTCATAATTTGGTGTCAAATTTTCTTGAAAAAAAAAACAAAAAACAAAGTGCTTGAATTCCACTTGTACAGTGTTTTACACCTCACTCTCCTTTTAGGTAACAAAAATAACTAATCTAGCATAAGCCTCATATTGTGTAAATTTTTGATGCATATGTACATACATAGTGTATTATTATTTGAGATTATAAACTTCCATTTGAAAGTCTGTGGGGATTATTGTTTTTCTTTAAGAATTCATCTCTGTTGTAAATACAGCCTCTCCTCACTTAGCGACGTACTCGTTTACAGATGATTCAGTATGCATATTTAAATAATGTATATTAGAGCTGCTTTCCTCTATCCTGTTTATTACAATATACAGTACACTGCTGTATAAACATTTAAAAATATACCAGAAATGTTATAAATGCTGCAGAGGTGACATTAAAACAATATCAAAGATGGTTGACACAAACCCACTACCATTATAGTATGCTCCTCACTTAGTGACAAATTTGTTTACCAAAGTGGTCTTAAGAATGGAACTCCATTGTTAAGTGAGGAGAGGCTGTAGTAGGAATTCATTACAGTAAGGTTTGATTTCAATTTCTTGAAATTTATATTTGCAGGTTATGAACTTTCAAAATTTGAAGGCAAGACAGGGTCACCAGAAAAGCCACTCAGTGACTTGGGATTACTCTCTTACCGATCTTACTGGAAACAGACTATACTCGAGATCCTAATAGCACTCAAACCTCAAGAAGGGCAAGAAAAGCCGCAATTAACAATCAAGTGGGTCTGCTTTTGGTTGAAGTTAGTTTTATAATTGCCTCTGTTTGTTAAATGTTAGTTGCTGTTTTATATACTACATAGAAAGGTAATAGATACTCCAAGGTCAAGCCCCTGGTCTGCAAACTAAAATAACGTAGTAGGGTGAGAAATACAGTAGATGTAGAATCTAGTCAGAAAGGAATTAGAGGTTTTTAATCAATTGGGTTGATATCTGTGGGCCTGCAGACCACAAATGCATTCACCAAAGCATAGTCTTAGGACTAGATTGATTTTGATAACCATCAAAATTTAATTTCACAGATAATCTAATAAGCATGGAGAAAAGGTAGAATGTTGGGTTACACAGATGGTAATGATTATTGAAAATTTTTGCAAATTCCAGTGGCTGAAATCATTTATGATAAAAGCATTATTTTTGCTTATGTGTAGGAATAGTGTCAGAATTAATAGTGGATGTCACTGTCTTGTATGAAATTGCTGTGTTAAAAACAAAATACTGTAATGATAAATTAAAGGATGAATACCTGTTACTTAACAAAGAGTGACAGCACCTCATACTAGGTAGGGCTTACAACACTACTTGCAATGAGTTAAGAACATTACTTTTTAAAAAGTTCATCCCACACAAGAAATTTTTTAAAATTAGTCATAAAGTTACTTATTGTTTAAACAAAAATTAAGCAGTTTAAATATAAATCTGACCACTTTTGTGACGTGCAATTTTTTTATTTTTTAACTACACCAACCATCTCCTCCCAGGGTACGTTGACCCAAGAAGGAAATATTTGCTATCATTCATTCAAAAGCTGTCTTGCCGTAAGTGTATAGACATAACAGTTCAAATTATATGATACGTGAAATTGCAACACTCACACCTCGTTTAGGATACAGGCACTGCATTCAGCATCTCCAGGATTCCAATCCTTTTGTATAAACAATGGCATAAGCTGACAGGTAGTGAGAATGACAATGTTTTGACACTGACAATACTTTGTTCAGGGACTGAACTTTGAGTATTTCTTGATCAAGTCCAGTCCTGGGCGAAACATCTTAACCCTTTGACTGTTAGTGTCATATGTATACGTCTTACGAGCCAGTGCTGGTGACGTATTAATACGCCAAAATTCTAATGGCTTCAAATCAAGCAGGAGAAAGCTGGTAGGCCCACATGTGAGAGAAGGGGTCTGTGTGGTCAGTGTGCGCAGTATAAAAAAATTCTGCAGCACGCAGTGCATAATCAGAAAAAAGAACTCAAACCGTGTTTTTGGATTAAAACACTGACTTTGAGGTGTATTTTCATGTATTTATGGTTATATTCTCATTTTCTTGGTCTCATTTGATAGAATGAAAGACATATTACAGAAATAGAGATAGTTTTGATTGGTTTCATGATGAAAAGGACCTTGAAATTGAGCTCAAAGTAGTGGAAATGTTCAATTTTTGCCAATGTCCAAGAGTAAACAAATGACGTCACCGTCCAGTAAGTGTCCAACTAGCCATTCTTATAAGCAGTCACAAATGCGTTGACATTATTTATACAATTATTACAGTAATGTAGTAGTCTGCATAACAGTAAATCTTCTGTTTTTTGTGTGAATAAAAATTCAAAATAGAAAGCAAGAGTAATGTAAGAGGAGCCTAGAGACGTGACTAATGAACAGAGAAAATGTTATTTTAGTGCCGAAAATGTCTGCATTGTTTATTCTGGACCCTATTTTGAAATTGGCATCTTTTTTAATTTGCTTGAAATTGGCTGAATTGCCAATTTCTGACCATTTTATTGGGTAGTTGAAATCGGTAAATGGGCAGTTTTTTGTACTCAATCAATAGAACAAATGGAGTTCTAAAGGAAAAGCTATGAGTTTAGTCAACTGGAGCAATGGAATTGGCTAAAAATAGGGCTCAAAGTGGGCAAAATCACTGATGCATATATATCTCCGAGATCACTAACTTTGCAAGAGCGTAATTCCATAAGTTTTCCATCAAATTTCATACTTTTTGTGTCATTACCATCGGGAAAAGATTCATTTCATAAGATAAAATAATTTTTTTGTTTTCGAATATTTTGTGACACAGACACTTCAGGATTTGGGGTCTCGACAGTCAAAGGGTTAATAATGGTTTCCCTTTACACATTGTCTTGTATTAATATTAATGTTTATTGTAGTGTATATAAAAAAATTAAGAGATATTAACAAACATTTATAATACTTTTTCATATTTTCAGTGAGATCTGCGAGCAGACAAGCATCAAGAAGGAAGATGTTATATCGACACTAACTAATTTAGAATTAATAAATTATTATCGTGGGCAGTACATTTTAACTTTAAATAAAGATTTAGTTGAAAGCCATAGAAAAATTATGGAGAAGAGAAAAATCAGAATTGACTCGAAATACTTACACTGGACCCCGAAAGACTGGGCGAAGAGAGGAAAATGGTAATTAATAGAGGAATCGTAAAAAAAAAAAATTGCCTCAGTACAGTACATTACCTGAATTGCATGTATGCATACCAATAAATACATAGTGCAGTGATAATGTATATAAATATTGTAAACTTAGAAATAAATATATCTACATGTACAGTATTATACACAAGTGAAATAAAATATTGTGCATTTTTTAACCAATAAATTAAAATAAAAGTCAGTACTCTGTATATTTATTTACAAATAGTATGTCAGTACTAAACAGTCAGACTTCGTTAATTAAATACATATTCCACCAAAATATCCCAATACTGTAAATGGTTCAAGTCAGACCGAAATGTCGTCGTAAGCTCCTCTCTCCTTTGTGCGGGTTATTTGTGTACTGCTATAAGTACAGTGGACCCCCGCATAACGATCACCTCCAAATGCGACCAATTATGTAAGTGTATTTACGTAAGTGCGTTTGTACGTGTATGTTTGGGGGTCTGAAATTGACTAATCTACTTCACAATATTCCTTATGGGAAAAAATTCGGTCAGTACTGGCACCTGAACATACTACTGGAATGAAAAAAGATCGTTAACTGGGGGTCCACTGTATTTGTACTACATGCTTATTGGCATCTTTACGCCTTTCAGATCTTTTCTACTATTTTTTTTAACACACTGGCTGTCTTATTGCAATAGGATGACCCGAAACAGAAAAAACGCTTTCACCACTTTGTAACTGTTTTGTTGTAGATGTGCTGACATTACAGCTCAGATGCCTCTCCAGATTGCAATATCTCCACCCCTCTTTCAGAATATAGGCACTGTACTGAGGTGAGGAGGAATAGGTTCAGATAACTTTGCACCTGTACATAAATGCAGCTCAGGATAAGACATTATAATTGCTTGTGAGTTTTGAGAGAGTGGTCAGTCAGTTGCTTCCCCTTCTTAGATTTTTTTTTAAATATACAGGTTTAATGTGACACTTTAATGTCTTTGAGATAATTCCAGTGAAACTATAGGGAGACGAGTATTTTACTCTTGTACGTTATAGTGGGATACACATTTCACCTTTTTCTTTGTAAATTGTAGTAAGATGAACTTTTTACTTTTCTTTCTTGCATATTGTCTTTGACTGGACTAACTTTATGCTTGTTACAGGTGTAGCTCAATGACTGGACTAACTTTATGCTTGTTACAGGTGTAGCTCAAGGTTCACACAACTAATAATTATTTTTCCTGTAATTGATTTTGAGTAAAGTGATTAATATGAACTTCAAGCCACAACTTTGTGACACATCCAGTTACCCTGCATGCAAGGGCAAGGATATTGAGGTAACCCACAAAGCTTTTCCTATCCAGGAGAGAAACTAGAAACACAAACAGAAGGTGGTGCACTGTGTATAGCTGGGGGAGAGAGATCATCAATAAATAGAGCTGTTGCCCAACTGGAGACAGGAGATGGTCTGCAAGCTGAGAATGACTATGGCAGCTTACTTCCTCAGTTGTTGTGCAATTAAAATACCGTGTAAATTTTTTTTTTTTTTTTTTTTTTTTTTTTTTTTTTTTTTTTTTTTTTTTTTTTTTTTTTTTTTTTGCACATATTCAATTTCACTTTTGTCATTGGAGTAAAGGGCTACAACTGCCTGACAAGCTGTACGAACCCTACTGCTTTACGTCCAGAACCTTGGCTTATGTCATGTAACAGGTCAGTTTTCCTGCTTGGCTTACATACCCAATTACTGTAATATTAAAGGCCTGTATGTGTTTGTATTGCATCTTACACTACAGTGAGTGCTTCTCTTAATCATCCAATGATTAATTGGATGTCATTGTGACTGACCAATATGAAAACTTGACATGAAGACAGATATCTCTCGTAATTAGGCTATGTGAGGAGGAGGAGTTTTTTTTTTCCGTAGTTTAGTATGTTTATCTTTATTATGAGAGAAATATAAAATAATTTTGGATAACAGCTTTAGAAAAATATAATACAAAATATTTCACATTTCTGGAAAAAATTGGACCAAACCAATAGGAACCCACCACACCTATACCAAAGGATTATGCAGTGAAAAACCTCTGTATAATGGATTAATGGGGAAGGGGTGTCCATTGTAGTGAAAATCCATTATAGTGAAAGTTTTGATTAAGCAGACAGTCCACTTAATCAACTACTGGACAAACAACCAAGGAAGCAGACATAGTCGACTGTATTAATGAACTACTGGACATTGTAAGAATAAACCAGAGTACAGTATTACAATGCAATACTGTACAGTACAGTACCTGTACCAGAAAAGAAAAAGAGTTAAAAGTATTGTACAATGCATAGTGTACAGTAACAGTGACTTTTCTTACGTTTTCTGATTGATAGATGAGCTTACAGATGAACAGTATTCCTGTGTGATCTAGTGGTGACACAGAATAACTTATTCCAAGTCAGAGAAGTGTAAAACTCCAGTAGTAACATCACAGCTGGTGTGGAAGATATAGACAGTTCAGCAAATAGAGATGACTGAGGTTACATAGATGGCTTGGGCCTACTGGTAGATGGTTTGGGAGGTGTTGAATGAAGAACAAGTCTCAAAAATGAACCTAGCTTCATTTGTTTGGCATGTTGATGCTATGCCCTTATATGTTTCCCCAAAGTGCAGAAGTTCTGATAATAGGCCTGTGCTTCTCTTTTTGCAAGAGGACAGTGTATGTGATGAGGACATTAGTCACATCTCAAACTGTTGACAATTTTGGTAACCTTAGTCTCTTCTTTGTCATCACTATCCTGTTCATATGTGGAGTACCAATAGCTTTGTCTCTTTCTCTGTAATGTCTATATCTCCCACCCTCTGAAGGGTTTGATGAAAATCAGTGGCCTGGAACCCCTCAAAGTCCAACTTAATGTCAACATTATTTAACAATTTCTCCTAACCATTAGCTAATGTTTTCTTTTTCAGTTCCTTCCATGATGCCGCAACATTGAAGACAGCAGACTTTAGGTTATACTTGGTATTTTCCTATGTCCATTGGCCTCTGCTATCTCTTTCCAAATCTTCAATATTTCATCAAAGTATTCTGACTAGTACAAGATCTTGCAGGCTGCAATAATTCCCTGATCCATAGGTTGTATCAGGGAGGTGGTATTAGGAGGTAGCAACATGGTCTTAAGTCTATCATAACTACTGATTAATTTTTAGTCCTCGGATGAACAGATACATTATCAAACACGAGCTGACTGTTGACTCTGTCGGGATCAAGTGTAAGGTTCACTAGTTACTACTTGCTTATTTCAAAAACAAAATGTTTAAAAAAATGTCAAAAAATATATCCCTGTCAAACCATCCTTTCTTACTCTTGTAATACTGGACTGGCAACTCTCTCATTTCCTGTCAAGGAAGGTTCCTTGATGCTGGTGAGGGGCTCTTGATTTAGGGAATTGGATCTGTGCTCCAGTTCCCTGAATTGAGCCTGAATACCTTCCATGCACCCCCCTCCCCACAGGTGCTGTATAATCCCTATGGGTTTAGCGCTCCCCATGATTATAATAACTCATTCAGTTCCTTGAAGACTGTGGTCATGCTGATTTGCCAGTGACCTTAAGTTTCAAGCATTGCATACTGTCAGCATTACCACAGCATAATAATGAGAAGCAGTCCTTACTAAGTGTACGGCTTAGTATCCTTTCTGCATTCTTAAAGGCTGAGGTATGGAAAGGTAGTGAATACAAAGAGACCAGTATCATCAGCATTGTTCAGTTGAGATAGAAGGATCATTTCATTCTCCATCAGATCATTTAACAATCTGAATGAGTCATTTTTGTCTTGGTGTGCACTGCCAGCCTCACCCTAAGTTTTTCTGTTATTATTATTATAATAATCAAGGGGGAAGCGCTAAACCCATAGGATTATACAGTGCCTATGGGGGGATGTGGAAGGTATTCAGGTTTAATTCAGGGAACTGGAGCACAGATCCAATTCCCTAGATCAAGAACCCCTCACCAGCATCAAGGAACCTTTATTGAGGGTTTTTTTCTGTTAAGCCATATTATTTATGGAAGTGACTAAGCCAACTACAACTTGCCCCGAGCTCTATGCCCCTGTGACTTACTAGCTTCTTATCTATAGAGTGAAGTTCAACAGAGCAAACATTAACACAGCAGTGTGCTGTTGAGCATACCATTTATGCACTGCTGCTTCAATCTTTGTATCTTGGGCCATTGTTATATGTACTTCCTAGGAAGTAATGAAGAACCTTTTAGGTTTGCCTACACTGTCCTTTATAGCATATACTGTAAGTTGTTCCTTGCATCTACCGTTAGAGACTTGTTTTTTCTATATCATATTCCTCTCATATCTGGGCCACTAAAATACCTGCTTCCAGCTTCCTTATTAATTCAAGTTTCTGCTTAACAGTCAAGGCACTATCACTTGCTTTAGAGGCCATGGTTAATAATACTCAATAGAGTGCTTTAATAAATTAATGGAAAACACTGTAAATCAATGGAAAATTGGAATCAAAATGATGATAGTATGTGAGTGTGTGAGCAGACAATAACAAACACATGGGCTGAGTCACTGGTCCTGCTTCCATGGAACAATGAAAATGGACATGTCCATGGTGAAACTTGGACCGGACAAACTTGCAGTTAATCAGACTTAATCCAACTTATTGATGGTGTGACCAATCCAGACAGCTGTGCAATATGGCAGATTTGGTTTGCTGCATTCCTATTTTTATCAGATGCCTCATTAAGCAGACATGTTGAGCCTTTGGTCAATTTTTTTTGTCTGTTTTACCAGATAATCACTTTGTAGAGCTTTCTTTTACCAAGGTTTTACTGTACATAATAATAATAATAGTAACAATAATAATTTAATGTACTCTATATAGTAGAATCTCATATTTTGGGTATCCAGGGATTGCATTTTGAATTAATCACTATTGAAATACATAAAGTACTTAAGTTGTTAAGTAAAAGGACACAAATGCAACTAATGTGACATTTTATTGTGGTAACGTTTTGCTCTCCAGGAGCTTTATCAAGCCATTACAAACAAGACATGGACACAGGGGGTATATATAGGCTGAGAGTGAGGTGTAATACTAGTGGTAGTAGTAGTAATAATATTAGTAGTAGTAATACAATACAGGCTCTACAAATAAACCTATGGCATGGGAATGGGGTCCCCCATCAGTGCCGTCTTAGCCAACTTGTACATGGAACACCTAGAGGCTGAACACTTCACCAACATCATTCCATCAAGCGTCACTTGGTTACGTTACGTGGACGACGTCCTCGTAATAACTCACCAACGTTTTGATACACGGAATCTTCAAGCAAGGCTCAACGCAGTTGAACCAGTGATCCAGTTCACACTAGAGTCCAATGACAAGCTACCTTTTCTAGACATCCTCATCCACAAAGCAGATAATCTAAGATTTCAAGTTTACCAGAAACCTACAAATAAAAATGATCTCACACATTTCTATTCCAGTCAAGATACTAGGACCAAAAGAGGCATCATCATCAGATTTTTCCTAAGAGCTTACCAAATTTGTAGTCCTGAGTTTCTTGACAAGGAATGTACATACATTCACCAAATCTTCACTGATTTACATTTTCCTTCCTTTTTCATCAAAGACTGCAAGAAAGGAGCTCTTCAGATCATTAATTCTCCACGCACCAACACCACTCCTAACAAAGTTATAATTCTTCCCAACAGCCAGGTTGCACTGAATGTTTCTAAAGTACAGTGGTACCTCAGGATACAAACAGCTCAAAACTTGAACAGTTGTGTAAATGTATTTATGTGAGTGCTTTTGTAAGTGTATTTTTGGGGGTCTGAAATGGATTAATCTAATTTACATTATTCCTTATGGGAACAAATTCGTTCGGTATCGGCACTCAAACAGCCTTCTGGAACAAATTAAGTTAGTATCCCAAGGTACCACTGTACTAGCACAAGCTAACACTAGTCGCCATCACTTCCAACACTTCAATAAAGGATCTAACCAGGACAAAATCCAAGCACCATGAACCAGTCAATGCAGGGGTTTACACTATACCCTGTGGAGGCTGTGACAGGATTTATGTAGGCGAAACCTCTTCAAGGGGGGCTCCTTGGCGTGGTGAAGAGGCTCTTGGTCTGAGGAATTAGACCTGTCGGTCTACTTCCTCAGACCGAAGCTAATTACCCCCCAATCCCCCATTCCCTATCCCATCCTCCCCTTTTTCCTTTCCTCCTCCTCCTCCTCACCCCTCCCTTTTGCCCTTCCTTTTTGGCCTTTTTTTTTTTTTTTTTTTTTTTTTTTCCACAGGCACGCTAGTTCCTAGGTAGGGGAAAGGGCACCAGGGTCCATCCCATTCCGTTGAGGTTCTTGGCGGTGGCGTAGTTTGCCGTGGAATCTGGATTGCCTGGGGATGCCCCGAAATTACCTGCTGATGATATTCTCCACCTTTCGTTCTTCTCAAAAAAGATACCGTCCTTCACTCCCTTTTCCCCGCTCAGTTTCGACGCACAATGGACTAAATTCTTCCTTTCAACCGCTTCCTTTTCCCCTATCTTTCTCCCCACGTTTGGAAGGCACTCCCGCCATGTTGAAATATTTTTTTTCATGCTCTTAAAGGGCCCCGGCACTTCAGAAGCTCCAGGCTCTTAAAACCCTTTCTCTTCCCATTCAATGTTTTAAACCCTTAAAAAGCATCTTTCCCTCAATACTTGTGTGGTCGCTTTCCCCCCATACCATAGTTCAAAAAAATTTCCCGACATGGCACTACATTTTGAAAGTGGAACCCCAGATCTTAAATCCTCAGGTGAAACCCGTTCTTCCTCCCCATGGGGGAAATACCCACAATGTGGCTGTTAACCGCCCCGGAACTCCCATCCCAGTTTATGTAGCGGACATTTTTTCAAGTTAAATATCCCAGGTTAAAATTGGGTTTTGGCCACCCGCAAATTTTTGGACCCTCCCCGATCCCCAGTCTGGGGTCGGACCATTCTTCCCCAATGACCCCCCTTTTCCTTTTTGTAAAACCTCACCTTTCGCAGGTTTAAAGCCAAAAGGCGGAAATCAACCTAAAAGAGGCAGAAGGTCCCTTTATCCATGGCATTTTTCATCCCCGCCCCCAAGGGCCCCCTTTTTTTTCCCTTTTAAAACGCCCCCCTTTCCGGTACCCCATCTTCTGCACCCACCCTGGGGCCCCTCTCCCATGTCACCCTGTACTAATTCTTTGCTGTCCCCAGACACCCCACTTCCCTCAGTCGTCTTGTTTCTTTGTTTCTAAAGACCCGTTTTTTCCCCCCTGCCCTCTTCTCAAAGAAAAAAAGGGTTTCACCCCCACCCATCTTCCACCCCCTCTTTTTCCTTCCTGTCTCTGTCCTGGTTCCCTCATTGGCTCTTTACAAGTGAGGGTTCACCCCTCCCCCAAGTTTCCCTTTTTTATTTTTCCTCTTCTACCTCCCGGTTTCTGCCTCTTTGTCCTTCAGCTTTCCCGTTCCTCCACCCTTTTCCCCCTGGTAAATCCCTTACAGTTCCAATCCCTTTTCCCCTACCATTTAATTTTTATGGCTCAAAATTTTGAAAATGAAACCTGAATATTTGCAGAGACCAAACCATCAATGGGCACGTCACCCTCCCCCTTTTCTCCCTCTCCATCTGTCAACCCTTTCCCGCACCCCCTTCCTTCGGGAACGTTTCCCCCGCCCCTGCATCGGCTTTTCTCCCCCTATCCTGAACCCCCCGGATTTCAGGGATCTTTTATTCAATTGCCAACGGGGCCCATTTGGGGTTCTTTTTTGTTTTCCTTTTTTGTTTTAAGAAAAATTACATCGCCTTTTTCTCCATCTCAGGCCTAATTTTTTTTTTAATCCCTTTTTTTTATGGATTTTTTTGAAAGTGCCCTTTTCCCCCCATACCCTACCATCACATTTGTTGATTCCCGCATTCCACAGCCGATCCCCCTTTCATGGTGGGATCCCCTTTTTCTTTATTCTTCCTCCTCGGCATTATCATTCGATATTTTTCTTGTTTCAATACCCCCGATTCTTTTTTGGATTTTAAAGCCCCCCATTTCTTGGGGTACTGGATTCCCCTGGCATTCAGTTAGAGGGTTTTTTTTCCACCCCCCTCCGTTTTAAAAACATATCACCCCTTTTTATCCGGGTCACCTCTTCTTTATCTCTCAGTCTTTTTCCCGCATTAACTTACTTGGTCTGTTTCCGGTTAAAGGGAAATTCCCCCTCATTTTACTTCCCCTTCATTCCCCCCTCTTCGTCCCCCTTTTTTGATCAAAATTTGGAAACCCTTTTCCACCCAACTGTTTTGGTTCCCTTTTTCCCCATCGATGACTTTCCCCCTTTTCCTCGTTTAACCCAGCTTTCATTCTAACCCCAAGGGGAAGCATTCTCAAAATTTTTTGGGGGGGTTCTCTTTTCTCGTGATTGTTTAAACCCATTTTGGGACCGGCTTAAAAAACTTTTGTTTTTGAAAGCCTCCGATTTCGGGGGCCACTTTTCGGGGAGATTTTTCCACCATCCCCCCTTCCTCTAAATATCTGGAAAAAAAAAAACGGGGGTAAAATTTTTGACCCCTGTTCCCAAGGGGTTTCGGGGGATAAAACCAGATTTGCCCAAAAAAGGAATCATCTTCCAATTTTTCAGGGGCTCCCCCCTCATTTCTTTCAAAGTTAAAAATTCCCTGGACTTTCCTAGAAAGGCAGTATAATTGCCCCAAAACAAGCTGGGGGAAACACTCTCAGCTTGCCGATCATGCAGCTGGGCCGGGGGGGCATTCATTTTATGAAAAATTTCATGTAAAGTCACGCCTTTCTTTATTTGGTCAAGGTTCTTCCGCTGTGAAACCCCTTTTCTCCCTTTCCCAAAAACCAAAAACCCCGGGGCATGGCCCCCCCACTTCGCCCCCTTGCCAAAGCAGTTGAAGTGATGGGCCCTAGTAAAAAAGCGTTGTGTGGTTTAAGCACAAAATCTCTCACTTCCCAAAATCTTTTTTGGGGGGCCCCCATAGACCCCCACACCTTGGACAAATTTGTAATTTTTGGAAAAAACCCAGTTATTCCAAAAATTTTTTGGACCCCGGAAAAATTTTCCCAACCCCTAGTCCCCAGGGAATCCATCCTTCCTTTGAACTTTTCAACAGGATTTCCCCGTTGTTTTGCTCTCCCCGGTTATCCCAAACTGGGGGGCCCCGGATTTTTCTGAACCAAAATTTTTCTTTCTTTTGTTTTACCTTAGTTTCCATAAAATTTGGTACACTCTATTTGTGCTTCATTTTGCGGCTGCTGTCACCGTTTAGTTTTTCTCACATGCAGTCGCCCTGTTTCCAAAATTTTACACGTGGTTAAATTTTTTCACTAAACCCCAAATTACTTTTCCAGGCCCTTCATCTCGTCTCCCTTTTTTCCTCTTCCCCGTTCCCCCACTGTAAATCGTTTCTGGGCCTCTTTGATTTGGGGTTTCCGGCCCATTCCTCTGAAAGGGAACTTGTCGCCGTGAACCCTTAAAAACCCTTTCTCATCTTTCATGAGCTGATCGGGAAACCCCTTGCCCACACCACCCCTTTTTTTTTACAGTTTTTGACCCGATCTATTCAAACGGCATTCTCACTCTCGAAACCCCTTCATCACCAAGGGTTAGTTTTGTTGGTGTTTTCTTCCCGTCGAGCCCCTTGCGGGGAGCGTTCTACCATCGCAGTGCCATTGCCTTCCACTATTCTCTCTCATGATCTCTTCCCCATTTTGAATGGTCAGTATTAAGAGATTCTTTATTTTTTCGCCCCTGTTTTTTGCCCTTTCTCTTGCCTTCATTCTTTTCTTTTTTATTAAACCCTTTTGCATGATTATTTTCCCCTGGGGAAATTCCCGCTTTAGTCGTTTTTCTCTCCTCCCAAAACCAACTGTCTTGCTTTCCCCCTTTTTTTTGACCACTTTCACCCCATTCTCAACCATTTCTGGGTAAAAGATGGCTCTATCTTTTGGGGGGGATTGCACAGGTTTTTAGGACAGCGAACGGGCATTTACTTCCCCGTTTTTTCTCTTTGATCCATCCTTTCAATTTTCCTTTGATCTATGCCGGTCATCATTTGTGGTTGTTCCCCTTAGGTTTACAGGGATACAGAAAATTTTTAAACCCCCCCTTATCCTCCCGATTTAACTTTCCCGTTTTTTTCCCAAGCATAAAGATATTGTTTTTTTGGGGCCCCGGGCTTTGACGTGGGGGAATGAACAGGCAACCTGCTCGTGTCAGCAGCAGGCCTACCAGTTTCTGTAGAGGATTCCCTTTGGATATTTTGCTGTTTTTTCCCTTTCCCCCTTGGGAAACCGTTTTCTATAACCAACAAACTTCAATCTATTCCGGTATAGGGTTCGGCCTTTCACCAGTGCGAGGTTGGGGCTCTCTCTCCATCTTGCGATTTTCATTTCATTTGCTTAGCTAATGATGGGGTGTTAGGGAGGTAAGATGTTTTTGACAGTAGTTTTGAAAATGGTGATTGAGTCTGCAGTTCTAGTTTTCAGGTAGGGAGTTGCAGATTTTAGGCCCTTTTATGTACATCAAATTTTTGTAGAAGTTTAGCCAGACACGAGGAATGTCATAGAGATTTTTGTGTTTTAGTTCAGGCTAATATTAGAATTTATGGCTTTGTAAATGTAGGTTGCACAGTAGTAGGTGTGGATGTTCTGTACAGTGACTAAGTTTAAGTTTTTGAAGAATGGGGAGGTTGCCTAGGATTGGATTGCGAGATAATTCTTATTGCGGCTTTTTGTTGGGTTATTATTGGCTTAAGGTGGGTTGCTGCTGTTGAACCCCAGGCACAAATAGCATAGATGAGGTAGGGATAGATGAGTGAATAGTATAGTGTGAGTAGGGCTCATTGTGGTATGTAGTAACGTATTTTAGAGAGGATCCCAACCCTTTTGGATAATTTTTGTGTTGTGTGTTGGACGTGGGTGCTGAATTTCAGGTTGCTGTCAAGGTGCAGGCCCAGGAATTTGCCCTCATTTTGTTTAGCAATAAGAGTGTTGTCAATCATAATGTTCAGTTGTGCAACACCTGCTCTGTTACCAGAACGATAACTTGAACAACGCCTGCATACAACACCAAAATTCCGCTAATCATCTCATGAAATTCAGGGATGCCCGATTAGTGATCACAGAAACTAATTTCCGCAGATGCAAGTGCCTTAAATCAGCATTAATCACTGTTTCTAAGACAAAACAAAGGCAGCTTCATCATCTCTGAAGTCTTAGCAAGAATCCTCCTGAAACATAGTCTCTCCTGCTAATACTACACAAGCACATTACAGAGGAGGAACACTGAAACAGGCATTCTTTGATCCAACCTCCAACAGAAATATTTGTCTAACCTATTTTTATGTTGCCCAAGTAATAGCTTTTATAACCTTTTACTCATGTGCAAGTTGATTATTCCACCATATTGTATTACTACTTCTACAACTAATATTATTACTACTACTACCACTAGTATTACACCTCACTCTAAGCCTATATATACCCTGCATCCTTATATTGTTTAATGGCTTGATAAAGCTCCTGGAGAGTGAAACAGTGCTACAATAAAATGTCACATTAGTTGCATTTGTGTCCTTTTACTTAACATATTGTCATTAATTCTACCAATATTAATACATACTTCAGTTTTTGTGGTTAAGTGGCTGTGTGATTGTGCCATGAAATTTTAAAAAATAAGCACATGAGAGAAATTTCTCTGAGTTGTTGGAAACTGTTTCTAAGATGCTCCGTTATACTGGTAAATATGCAGACTTTCTGACAGAACAAGATGCTGGCACATTTAATAGCATTACATTTCTTAAAGAGCACTGTAGTATGCCTACTGGCCAATGATATGCAGATCCTACTTTTAGCCATTTATGCACATTATTATTATAATCAAAAAGAAACGCTAAGCCACAAGGGCTATACAGCCATTTATGCACAATATTGCTAAACCACTGCTTTCCTAAATAATAACAAAGCACTGCAGTAGGCATGTACTATGCAGATCCTGTTTTCATTCATACTCAACTTCATTGCTAAACTATTGTTATTATTAACACACTGGCCAATTCCCACCAAGGCAGGGTGGCCCAAAAAAGAAAAACTTTCACCATCATTCACTCCATCACTGTCTTGCCAGAAGAGTGCTTTACACTACAGTTTTTAAACTGCAACATTAACACCCTTCCTTCAGAGTGCAGGCACTGTACTTCCCTTCTCCAGGACTCAAGTCCAGCCTGCCGGTTTCCCTGAATCCCTTCATAAATGTTACTTTGCTCACACTCCAACAGCACGTCAAGTATTAAAAACCATTTGTCTCCATTCACTCCTATCAAACATGCTCACGCATGCCTGCTGGAAGTCCAAGCCCCTCGCACACAAAAACCTCCTTTACCCCCTCCCTCCAACCTTTCCTAGGCCGACCCCTACCACACCTTCCTTCCACTACAGACTGATACACTCTTGAAGTCATTCTGTTTCGCTCCATTCTCTCTACATGTCCGAACCACCTCAACAACCCTTCCTCAGCCCTCTGGACAACAGTTTTGGTAATCCCTCACCTCCTCCTAACTTCCAAACTACGAATTCTCTGCATTATATTCACACCACACATTGCCCTCAGACATGACATCTCCACTGCCTCCAGCCTTCTCCTCGCTGCAACATTCATCACCCATGCTTCACATCCATATAAGAGCGTTGGCAAAACTATACTCTCATACATTCCTCTCTTTGCCTCCAAGGACAAAGTTCTTTGTCTCCACAGACTCCTAACTGCACCGCTCACCCTTTTCCCCTCAACAATTCTATGATTCACCTCAAATTTCATAGACCCATCCGCTGACACGTCCACTCCCAAATATCTGAATACATTCACCTCCTCCATACTCTCTCCCTCCAATCTGATATCCAATCTTTCATCACCTAATCTTTTGGTTATCCTCATAACCTTACTCTTTCCTGTATTCACTTTTAATTTTCTTCTTATGCATACCCTACCAAATTCATCCACTAACCTCTGCAACTTCTCTTCAGAATCTCCCAAGAGCACAGTCTCATCAGCAAAGAGCAACTGTGACAACTCCCACTTTATGTGTGATTATCTTTTAACTCCACGCCTCTTGCCAAGACCCTCGCATTTACTTCTCTTACAACCCCATCTTTAAATATATTAAACAACCACCGTGACATCACACATCCTTGTCTAAGGCCTACTTTTACTGGGAAATAATCTCCCTCTTTCCTACATACTCTAACTTGAGCCTCACTATCCTCGTAAACTCTTCACTGCTTTCAGTAACCTACCTCCTACACTATACACCTGCAACATCTGCCACATTGCCCCCCTATCCGCCCTGTCATACGCCTTTTCCAAATCCATAAATGCCACAAAGACCTCTTTAGCCTTATCTAAATACTGTTATCTAAATATGTTTCACTGTAAACACCTGGTCCACACACCCCCTACCTTTCCTAAAGCCTCCTTGTTCATTTGCTATCCTATTCTCCATCTTACTCTTAATTCTTTCAATAATAACTCTACCATACACTTTACCAGGTATACTCAACAGACTTATCCCCCTATAATTTTTGCACTCTCATTTGTCCCCTTTGCCTTTATACAAAGGAACTATGCATGCTCTCTGCCAATCCCTAGGTACCTTACCTTCTTCCATACATTTATTAAATAATTGCACCAACCACTCCAAAACTATATTCCCACCTGCTTTTAACATATCTATCTTTATCCCCTCAATCCCGGCTGCCTTACCCCCTTTTATTTTACCTGCTGCCTCACAAACTTCCCCCACACTCACAACTGGCTCTTCCTCACTCCTACAAGATGTTATTCCTCCTTGCCCTATACACAAAATTTATTTATTTATTTAGAAATTTTAGCATACATACAGAGGTACAAAAAAATACAGGTATGAGCAGCATGCCAAAGCCACTTATATGCATAGCATTACGGGCTGGCTTAAAATTAACTTAAGATTAACTAAGCAATGATGAAATCAGTGATAAGACATTATTGTAAACAGATAACTATAAAGCACAAATGAGTATTACAAAGACAGGTCATATGGTTGCATGCATTGCTGTTCATTCAATAGAATGGAGTATTCTGTTAGGTAGTGTATTTAAAAAAATAACAAAGTTAGATTGGGTCCTAGGTTTAACATTTATGTGATATAATTGTGAGTAACATTTTCGATATACAATTTATAAGGTTCAGTTATTCAGTATTTATTTGGTTTTGAGTGAGTAAGTGAACTTTGAGAAGAGACTTGAATTTATAAACAGGTAGTGTTTCTTTTATATTTACAGGTAATGAATTCCAGATTTTAGGGCCTTTTATGTGCATTGAGTTTTTGCATAGCGTGAGATGGACACGAGGAACATCAAAGAGTGATCTGTGCCTTGTGTTATGGTCATGTGTTCTGTTGAGGTTGGCAAGGAGATGTTTGAGGGGAGGGTTAATATCAGAGTTAAGTGTTCTATGTATGTAATAGGTGCAATAATAAGTATGGATGTTTTGTATGGTGAGTAGGTTGAGTGTTTTGAATATTGGTGGAGTGTGTTGCCTGTAGTGAGAATTTGTTATTCTAACTGCAGCCTTTTGTTGGGTAATTAGTGGTCTGAGATGGTTAATTGTTGTTGAGCCCCATGCACAAATTCCATAGGTGAGATAGGGGTAAATAAGAGAGTGATAAAGGGCCAGGAGGGCTGACTGTGGAACATAGTACCGTATCTTCGATAGTATGCCTACAGTCTTGGAAATTTTCTTAGAAATTTGTTGTATATGTGTATGAAATTTGAGTCTATTATCGAGGTGGATTCCTAAGAATTTTCCCTCTGTTAGCTTTGTGATAGGTGATCCGTTTATCGTTATGTTAAGAGGTACATCTGTAGCTCTGTTACCAAACTAATGAAGTAGGTTTTGTCATTGTTTAGTGTAAGTTTGTTAGTCCTCATCCAGGTAGATATTTTCTGTAATTCGGTGTTTACAGTATTGGCTAGCGTGACTGGGCTCGGGTGAGAGAAGACGTATGTAGTGTCATCTGCAAAAAGTGTGGGTTTGAGTAATTGCGAAGCATTTGGTAGGTCATTTATGTATAGGAGAAAGAGAAGAGGGCCAAGGACACTTCCCTGTGGGACACCAACTGTAATTGGTTGTGCGGAAGAGCTTGCCCCATTTGCGTACACATATTGGCTTCTGTTGCTGAGGTAAGACTTGAGGTAGTTGAGGGAGTGCCCTCTAATACCATAGTGTGACAATTTTACGTGGAGCAAGTCATGGTCAACTGTATCAAAAGCTTTACGTAAGTCAATGAAGATCCCCAGTGGGACTTCTTTTTTCTCTATTGCAGTGTATATATGTTCTAGCATGTGTATAATAGCATCATTAGTATTTTTATTAGGCCTGAATCCAAATTGGCAGGGGTTGAGAATGTTTTGGGAGATGAGGTAGGAGTAGATTCGTTTACGAATTAATTTTTCGAAGATTTTTGAGAGAGGGTGTAAATTGGATATTGGCCTATAGTTATTCAACTCTGTTTGGTCTCCTCCTTTATGGATCGGGGTGACCCTTGCTATTTTGAGAACTGTAGGGAAGGTGGAGGATTCAATGAATTTGTTAAAGAGTGTTGTAATGATTGGTGATAGTACTTGTGACACTTTTTTGTATATAAAGGGTGGTAAGGTATTTAAATCTCCTGCCTTGTTTTTCAGTGCGTTGATAATAAGGGAGACTTCGTATGGGTTAGTCGGAGCTAGGAACAGTGTGTTCGGGTAGTTGCCAGTGAGGTAGTCATTTGGTGGGGTATCTGAGCTTGGGATTTTATTGGCAAGGTTTTGACCTATAGTGGAGAAGAAATCATTGAGTCTGTTTGCTGTTTCTGTTGGTGGGAGTTGGGGTTCATCTGATTTTGCTAATTTTATTTCGCTATGTCGTGATATCTTTTTTGTTCCCAGAATTTCTGATAGGGTCTTCCAGGTCTTTTTTATATCACCTCGTAAGTTGGATAATCTGTTCTCATAATACAATTTTTTTGCCCTTCTTATCAGGCTGGTTAGGATTGACGAGTAACAGTTTTGTTTGGTCTCTGGTTATGTGACCCATTCTGTACTGTTTTTCATATCAGTGTTTTGTATTTATGGATTTGAGAATGCTGGGTGTTAGCCAGGGACTGTTCAGTCTCTTAGCTGTCATCTGTTTAGTTTTTTTAGGGCAGTGCTTGTTATAAAGGTATTGGGTCTTTTTTAGAAAATTATTAAAACATTCGTCAATATCTGTATAGATTTCTAGCTCAGTGTGCCAGCCAATGTTTGTTACTGCTGTTGTGAAGTTATTAATGGCTGCCTCATTGTGAAGTCTGAAGGTGACTTTAGTAGTGTCTTGGGGTATTTTACCAAGAGTTGTTATGAGGAAAGTAGGGTAGTGGTCTGTGGTATTATCTGTAATTATGCCTGATTTTGAAGGGGATATGGTGTTGGTCCAGATGTGGTCAAGTAGGGAAACACTAGTCTCTGTAACTCTTGTAGGTTTTGTTACTGTTGGTAGCAGCATGCAGTTACTCATTGTGTTTGTGAATTCAGTAATGTGTGGGTCCTGGTCTTGCAGGAGATTTATACTGAAGTCACCTGAGAGTAGTAAGTGATCTTTGTTCATGCGTGCATCAGTTATCATACTTCCTAGGTTTTGACTAAATTGGCTAATGTTTGATTGTGGAATTCTGTAGATGTTTATCACTGTGAGAGGTTTTTGTAGGTATTTGGATTTGAATTTAGCTATTATATATTCCCCATGTTCATCCCTTGTGCAAGTATTAGTGATACATTCTAGTTGGTCTGAGTAGTATATAGCTGTGCCACCCCCTAGTTGGTCTGGCCTACAGTTGTGTATGGCTGTGTAACCAGGAATGGCATAGACATCTGTAGTATCAGGCTTTAGCCAGGTTTCAGTTAGTGTAATGATGGACATATTGGCATGCAAGGAATTTAGTAATGCTAGGAGGTCATCGTAATGCTTGCTTAAAGATTTGATATTGTAGTTAAAGATAGTTATGTTGTTGTTGGCTCTGAGAAGTGCCTTTGATTGTTCTGCTGTGTAGTAATTACAGTAACTGTTTGAATCATTTAAGTCTTTAAATAAGAGGTTGGTATCAGGATCAATGCTTGTAATCATAAGATTTGTAGTGAATCTATAGTTAGAATTAAGTAAAAAATAAAGTAAATATTCTAAAGCTAAAAAAAAAATAGCACCTGAATTATTTAACAAATGTAAAAATAATGAGCTAAGGTAGTTTTTTAAAGCTAAAATAAAGGAGACAATATAAAAGGGACTAAAATAATTTGTGGTGAACAAATAAAGTGATCAAATAATGGAGCTTGGGAATATGATAGTAGGTAGTACTTTAAAGGTAATTCTTTAAAGTTAGAATTATAATATAAAATTATAATATAAAACTGACTAATGTAAGTTGTGGTGAATAATAAAGTGGTAATCAAATAAATGAGCTTTGGAGTATAATGGCAAAATAGTGAACTTATTAACTTTAGCACCTGAGAATAGCACCTTGATTATTTTAACAATTGTGAATATATGAGCTAAGGTAGTTATATAAAGCTAAAATAAAGGAAAAAAAAAATATATAAGGGACTACAATTAAGTAATGGTAAACAAGTTAAATGGACAGATAGTCACTATGAAATAATATTGGTTTAGGAGTAAGATCTGATTTGTAATATTAAATAAGTTGAGCAGTTTATTGCACAATAAAAAGTAAAAAAAAAATGAGGTAGTTGGTACTAGCTAGCAAAAGATAGTTTTGGTACTTGCAAAAAAGTAATTGGAATATACACTAATTGCACACACAATAAAAAGTGACTAAAAAAACAAGTACGTAGTGGCAAACAAAATTAAATGGACAGGTAAGAACAATGAATAATATTAATTTGGAGTAAGATTTGACTTGTAACATAAAATTATGAGCAATTAATAGCAGTAAGAAAGAAGTAAAAAAGTATTGGAGGTAGTTTGCATTAGCTTGTGATGAAAAAAATAATAATGCACAATATAATAGTAAGGTACACTATATGCACCACACGTATATATGTATTAAGGGCACTTATCTAATCTGTTACAGAAATGACAGCTTTTCTAAGGAAGGTAGAGAAATCGTGTTCGTTTGAGATAGTATATTGTTGTCCTGTTGATGTTTTCCTTACTAGTATTTTCCCATCTCGCGTGAAACACTGACGTATTTTGTTTTCCTGTTTAAGTTTTCTCAGCCTGAACAGAAGGTTTTGATGTTTTCTTGTTAGACACTCATTTATGTACACTCCATTTTTCATTGTAATTGCTGATTTAATTAGGTCCTTTCTTTTATCGTATGAATGAAGTTTGATCATTATACTGTGTTACTTCCTGGTTTTCCTAACAAACGTGTTTCTTTGATTTCATTGTTTTGCACGATGACTTGTACGTGGTCCTGTATTATCCTGACAGCAGTTTCTTTGCACTGAGCTTGTGTTATGTCACTTGGAATGTGTGGACTGTTTATTATAACTGCATCAGACAACTTATCTTGTTCAGTTTTGTCGTCTTGGAAATCAAGGTATTCATTTAGTCGAGTGTGCATGTTCTGATTCCAGTCCTTGATTGCTTCTTCAACTTTCATATTTATTGTAGTTATTTGTTCGGTGTGACTGGCTATAGCTGCTTTCAGAGTATTTTCTGTGTATTTCTTTCTGTGTATTTTTTCACAGCTTTGCTATCTTCAACATTTAACAATTCCTCAAAATATTCCCTCCATCTTCCCAATACCTCTAACTCTCCATTTAATAACTCTCCTCTCTTATTTTTAACTGACAAATCCATTTGTTCTCTAGGCTTCCTTAACTTGTTAATCTCACTCCAAAACTTTTATTTTCAACAAAATTTGTTGATAACATCTCACCCACTCTCTCATTTGTTCTCTTTTTACATTGCTTCACCACTCTCTTAACCTCTCTCTTTTTCTCCATATACTCTTCCCTCCTTGCATCACTTCTACTTTGTAAAATCTTCTCATATGCTAACTTTTTCTCCCTTACTACTCTCTTTACATCATCATTCCACCAATCGCTCCTCTTCCCTCCCGCACCCACTTTCCTGTAATTACAAACTTATGCTGAACACTCTAACACTACATTTTTAAACCTATCCCATACCTCTTCGACCCCATTGCCTATGCTCTCATTAGCCCATCTGTCCTCCAATAGCTGTTTATATCTTACCCTAACTGCCTCCTCTTTTAGTTTATAAACCTTCACCTCTCTCTTCCCTGATGCTTCTATTCTCCTTGTGTCCCATCTACCTTTTAATCTCAGTGTAGCTACAACTAAAAAGTGATCTGATATATCTGTGGCCCCTCTATAAACATGTACTGTACATCCTGAAGTCTACTCAACAGTCTTTTATCTACCAATACATAATCCAACAAACTACTGTCATTTTGCCCTACATCATATCTTGTATACTTATTTATCCTCTTTTTCTTAAAATATGTATTACCTATAACTAAACCCCTTTCTATACAAAGTTCAATCAAAGGGCTCCCATTATCATTTACACCTGGCACCCCAAACTTACCTACCACACCCTCTCTAAAAGTTTCTCCTACTTTAGCATTCAGGTCCCCTACCACAATTACTCTCTCACTTGGTTCATTTAACATCTCCCAAAATCTCTATCTCTCTCCTCTACATTCCTCTCTTCTCCAGGTGCATACACGCTTATTATGACCCACTTTTCACATCCAACCTTTACCTTAATCCACACAATTCTTGATTATTATAATAATCAAGGGGAAGCGCTAAACCCGGAGGATTATACAGCGCCTGGGGGGGGGGTGATGTGGAAGGCATTCAGGCTTAATTCGGGGAACTGGAGCACAGATCCAATTCCCTAAATCAAGAGCCCCTCACCAACATCAAGGAACCTTCCTTGAGGGGACATAATTCTTGAATTTACACATTCATATTCTCTTTTCTCCTTCCATAACTAATCCTTCAACATTATTGCTACCCCTTCCTTACCTCTAACTCTCTCAGATACTCCAGATTTAATCCCATTTATTTCTCCCCGCCGAAACTCCCCTACCCCCCTCAGCTTTGTTTCGCTTAGGGACAGGGCATCCAACTTCTTTTCATTCATAACATCAGCAATCATCTGTTTCTTGTCATCTGCACTACATCCACGCACATTCAAGCATCCCAGTTTTATAAAGTTTTTCTTCTTCTCTTTTTTAGTAAATGTCTACAGGAGAAGCGGTTACTAGCCCATCGTTTCCGGCATTTTAGTCGCCTCATACGACACGCATCGCTTACGGAGAAAAGATTCTTTTCCACTTCCCCATGGACAATAAAAGAAATAAAGAAGAACAAGAGCTATTTAGAAAAAAGAGAAAAACCTAGATGTATGTATATATATATGCATGTGCGTGTCTGTGAAGTGTGACCAAAGTGTAAGTAGGAGTAGCAAGATATCCCTGTTATCTAGCGTGTTTACGAGAAAAAAAGAAACCAGCAATCCTACCATCATGCAAAACAGTTACAGGTTTCTGTTTCACAGTCATCTGGCAGGACGGTAGTACTTCCCTGGGTGGTTGCTGTCTACCAACCTACTACCTGCTAAACTATTGCTTTCCTAAATAAGAACAATGTAGTAGGCTTACTGGCTCATGCTAGGCAGGTCATCCTCAAACCCAACCCTTCTCACTTATTAGCCATTAGCTTTGATTCTACAGTACTTTGTCAGTCTGTCTCACTCATTAACAATACTTCAGTGTCAACAAGCACTGCAACCACTCCACTCTTAGGCGAGATAAGATTTCGTTCGGATTTTTAACCCCGGAGGGTTAGCCACCCAGGATAACCCAAGAAAGTCAGTGCGTCATCGAGGACTGTCTAACTTATTTCCATTGGGGTCCTCATTATTATTATAATCAAAAAGAAGCGCTAAGCCACAAGGGCTATACAGCGCTGCAGGGTAGGGAAGGAAGCAAGGGAATTGGATGGCAGAAGGGAGGGGGGATGATCAGCAGGTTACAGAAAACAGCGGGGCAGGGGATAGTACGGGGGTAGAGGGTAGCAAGAGATACAAGTAGAAAGGGCTGAAAGTATCAGAATTTGTGAAGTAAGTCAGTCGTTGTCAAAAAGTCAATGAGAGAGTCCGGATGAAAGGTGGGTCCATCAGCGAGAAGGGAAGGTAAAGAGAGAGCAGCGGGGCGAAGACGACGACAGAGGTAAATTCTGCGTGCTCGTTGATAAAGTGGGCAGTCCAACAGAATGTGGCTGACTGATAATGGAGCTTGGCAATTCTCACAGAGAGGAGCAAGACGCCTCTCCATGAGATATCCATGAGTAAGACGAGTATGGCCAATGCGAAGACGGGAGAGAGTAGTCTCCCAACCTCGACACTGGTGATAAGAAGACGGCCAGTAACCTATACTCGGTTTAATAGACTGAAGTTTGTTGCCGAGCATAGTAGACCAACGTTGTTGCCAACGGGTGTGAAGGTGGGAAGATATTACAGCAAAATAGTCCGTACATGGAATACCTCTATAAGAAACTGGTAGGTCATGTACTGCTGACCGCGCAGCAGTGTCTGCCTGTTCATTGCCCTGTACGTCAACATGACCAGGGACCCAACAAAAAACAATATCTTTATGCTTAGTAAAGATGCGGCGTAGCCAAAGTTGGATACGGAGGACTAAGGGGTGAGGTGTATCAAATTTTTGTATAGCCTGTAAAGCACTAAGGGAGTCTGAGACAACCACAAATGATGACACAGGCATAGATGCAATACGGATAAGTGCTGTAAGGATGGCATATAATTCAGCAGTAAAAATACTAGCTGAAGATAGTAAATGCCCTTGTACGACGCTGTCCGGAAACACTGCTGCGAATCCTACGCCGTCAGAAGACTTAGAGCCATCTGTGTACACAGCAATGGCATGAGAATGAGAGTGAAAGTGGTCAAGAAAAAGAGAGCGGGAAGCGACCGTAGACAGTTGGGCTTTCGAGCAAGGGAGGGAGAAAGAACAGACTCGAACAGCTGGAACTTCCCAGGGGGGTAGGGAAAAGTGAGATGCTACATGTACATAGAAAGGTGGTAGTTGAAGAGAAGACAAGAGCGAATGAAGGCGAAGAGAGAAGGGACGGAGTAAGCAGGGGCGGCGAACAAATAAAGAATGTCTACTAATATCAGTGACCATTCTATAAATGGAAGGATTGCGGAGATCATGAGAGCGTACATAGTAGCGCAGGCAATGGGCATCACGGCGATCGGATAAGGATGGAACGTTCGCTTCTGCATAGAGGCTTTCGACAGGGGAAGAGCGAAAAGCACCAAGGCATAAACGTAATCCTTGGTGATGAATGGGGTTAAGGCTAGAGAGAGTAGCAGGAGATGCCGCTGAATAGATCTGGTCACCATAATCAAGTTTCGATAAAATAAGGGTGGAATGTAGGTGAAGGAGGGTTCGACGATCAGCTCCCCACGAAAGATGAGCAAGGGTTTTAAGAAGGTTCAGCCGGCTGTGACAAGTTGCCTTCAGAGAGGTAATGTGAGGTTTCCAGGATAACCTACGATCAAAGAGGAGGCCCAGAAACTTGACTGTATCACGTTCAGGGATACGTGAGCCATAGAGGTACAAAGGATGATCAGAGATGACAGAGCGTCTAGTGAAAGTGATTTGGTGGGTTTTAGTGCTGGAAAATTTAAACCCATGTGTGGTGGCCCAATTGGAAACACGGTCGACTGCATGCTGGAGAGAAACTGTAAGGAGGTGACAGTCAGCGCCTGCACAGGCAATAGCGAAGTCATCAACATAGAGTGATGACCAAATATTTGATGGAAGACTAGAGGCCAAATCATTAATAGCAAGGAGAAAAAGTGTTGTGCTCAGAACACATCCCTGGGGGACACCTTCAGCTTGGACAAAGTCCGGGGAGAGCACATTATTAACCCGAACACGGAAATGCCTGTCAGTTAAAAAGTTCTTAAGGAAGGATGGTAGATTGCCTCGAAGGCCTAAGGAGTGGGCTTGGGCTAAAATATTATACCTCCAAGTTGTGTCATATGCCTTCTCAAGGTCAAAAAATATGGCAATAACTGAGTGGTTATTCGCAAAGGCATTACGAACATACGTATCCAAGCGCAGTAAGGGGTCTATGGTAGAACGTCCCTTACGAAAGCCATATTGACGAGTGGAGAGACTGTTGTGTGTCTCTAAATACCACACTAAACGTCTATTTACTAGACGTTCCATTACTTTGCAAACTGCACTGGTAAGAGCAATGGGACGATAGTGGGAGGTTTCATGTCCCGTAGTGCCTGGTTTGCGGAAAGGGAGAACAATGGCGGATTTCCACAGCTGTGGAAGAACTCCTTGTGACCAAATAAGATTGTAAAGGCGTAATAGGACTGCAAGGGCTGACTGATGTAAATGTTGTAGCATACGAATATGAATGTCGTCGGGCCCAGCTGCCGATGATCGACAAGCTGAGAGTGTTGCCTCCAGTTCTTGAAGTGTAAAAGGCACATTATACTGTTCTTCTCTGAGAGAAGAAAAGTCCAAGGGTGCTAACTCTCTGGCAGACTTTGAGGAAAGAAATGAGGGGCATAGATGGAGTCCCTGAGAAATACGGACCAGATGATTGCCAATTTCATTGGCAACATCTAGTGGGTTTGCTATATCAACACCGGCAACCCGCAGAACAGGAGCCGGGTCAGGAGAATATTTACCACTCAGTTTTCGTACTTTTTTCCAGACTGCACTCATAGAGGAAGCAGAGGTGATGGTGGAGACATAATCTCGCCAGCAAGTGCGTTTAGCGTCACGGATGACACGGCGAGCGATCGCACGCTTCTGTTTAAAATCAAGGAGTCGCTCTGTGGTTCTATTGTACCGGTACCTGCCCCATGCAGCGCGTTTCAAACGTACTGCACGAGCACAAGCAGGAGACCACCAAGGCACGCATTTCTGAGAATGCCTGCCCGAAGTTTGGGGTATAGAATGAGAAGCTGCGGTGAAAACGGAGGACGAGAAGAGGTGTAAAAGCTCATCGATGGAGGACGAAGAAGGAACCTCTTTAAAAACAGTCAGGTGTGAGTAAAGGTTCCAATTTGCCCGATTAAATTGCCAGCGTGGGGTGCGAAGAGGTGGCGAATATGAAGGGGAAGTAAGAATGATTGGGAAATGATCACTGTCATGTAAGTCCGGGAGAACAGACCAAGTAAAGTCTAATGCGGCGGAGGAAGAGCAAACTGAGAGATCGATGCAAGAGAGAGTATGAGTCCGAGGATCAAAATGGGTGTGAGTACCTGTATTTAAAACATGGAGGGGGTGGGTGGCAAGAAAAGCCTCTAACTGAATTCCACGGGAATCACAGTGAGACCCTCCCCAGAGGAAATGGTGGGCATTAAAATCACCAAGTAACAGAATCGGTGGCGGTAATGACGAAACAAGGAAGGCAAAATCCGGAATAGATAATGCCCGAGAAGGAGAGAGATATAAAGAACAGAGCGTATACCACCTATGTAAGTGGATACGGGCTGCTGTGTAATGCAGCGAAGTATGAATAAATAGCTGATGGTACGGAATATCAGTGCGGAGAAGAAGGGCACTTTCATTAAAGGTCCCATCAGGAAAAGGATCTGAAGAATACAATAAATTATAGCCTGAGATGTGAGAAATAACAGCAGAGTGTAATTTTGGTTCCTGTAAGCAAACACCAACAGGGGCAAACTGGGAGAGTAACATCTGAAGCTCACCCCGATTACCCCTGAGGCCGCGTATATTCCACTGTAAAAAGGCCATGATTGGCAATGATAAAGATACTTGAAATCCGCAGGTAAGGGTTCCTACGGACTAGAAGGGTTAGAAAAGTCCACATGCGGAGGCAGTGGAAAATGTTCAAGCAGCGAAGGAACGGTGCGCTGTGAAGAAAGGAGTTGCGCAGATGGAGCAGAGGAGAGAGAAAGAGCGGAAGGTGGATCAGTGTCCATTGATGGTTTGGTCTCTGCAATATATTCAGAGATTGCTTCAAGTGTTTCGGAATTCAGAGATGTCGTATGGGAGACAATATTGGGAATGGTAGGGGGAGGATGAGTAAAGATTGGAACTGTATTGGACTGTACCAAGGTAGGGGGGGGCGAAAGGGTGGAGGGAACTGGAGAAGCGTGGCAGGGGACAGAAGAGACAGGAACCTGGGAGGTGGCAGAAGAGGAAGAAACTTGGGAGGGAACAGGGGAGGAAGGTACATTACGAGGAGGAGGGTGAACCTCTGCACTTGTAACTGAGCCAGTGAGAGGGGAAGAACTAGGGACAGAGACAGGGAGGGTAAAATGAGGAGGTGGAAGATGGGTAGGAGGTGTTACCGGACCTTTTTTTGACTTTTGAGAAGTAGAGGGACGATTGGGAAGAGGTGTCGTACGAGGTCTCGTCGATACTGAGGCTTGTAAGAGAGAACTCGAAGAAGCGAGATTAGACTGAGGCGTTGAAGTAGGGACGTCTGAGCCGAGGACAGCAAAAGGATTAGATACAGGAGTGATTATGGGAGAGGTAACCACAGAGGTGGGTGTAGAAGATGGGATACCAGAAGTGGGGGGACGTTTTGAAACACGGGAATAAGAAACACGTGGGAGTCTCCCTTGGAGGCGGAGATGAGAAACTGCCATGGCATAAGGGAGACCTTCTGTCTCTTTGAGGTAACGGATTTCCCGCTCGTTTAAATAGACCTGACAACGGCGAGAGTACGAAGGGTGAGCCTCATGACAGTTAAGGCAAGAGGGAGATCGATTGCAAGACGTATTAGAATGGTCATCGGCACCACAGACTGGGCATTCGGCGATAGATCTGCAATATTTCGCTGGATGGCCAAATCGCCAGCAATTTCTACACTGTTGTGGTGTAGGGATCACCTTTCGAACTTGTAACCGATGTCCTGCTATATAAACGGAGGATGGGAGTTCTCGGCTGTCAAAAGTTAAACGAGCCACATTGCTAGGGTATCGTCTCCGCCCACGGGCAGGAAGAACGTAAGTGTCTACCTTGAGGATTGGGAGATCTTGGAGTTCCAGCTGTTCTAGAATGTCGGTGCCACATGTCTGGAAATTTTGTTGAACTATGGTATGGGGCAGAATAACGGTACCACTACAAGAATTGAGGGAATGATGTTTTTCAAGGGTGACAGGAACAGTATCTATATGGGAAAGACGAGAGAGCTCACGAGCCTGGGTAGCATTCTGTACGGTAATGATGCGCGTACCGCTCTTAAGAGCATGAAAAGAAATATCTTTACCAACATGGCGTAGGAGTGCCTTGCCAATACTATGGTCAGAAAGATAGGCAGTAGAGGAAGTTGGTCGTAAAGTGAAGAATTTAGTCCACTGTTCAGTCTGAAACTGAGCGTGGAAAGGTAGTGAAGGACGTGTCGATCGTTTCTGAGAAGAACGAGAAGGTGAAGGTGGAGAAGTATCATCAGCAGGTAATTGTCGTTGACGTTTAGGCGTGGGACCAGAGTTGGTCCGACGTGGAACGGGTCGGCGATTTGAAAATTGCCGCACCGTAGAGGGAGAGGCCGGAAGCATAGTCAGAGGAGAGCGAAGGTCTGATAAATCGAAGGAGTCAGTCGAGGCCTCAGTACCTGAAGCGGGTGAGGAAACAGCACCGGCAATAGGTACAGAGGCATGAGGAATGTCTGAAGAGTGGTCCAAAGACGAGGCGGGGTCAGAACGGGGTGCGGTATCAAGAAGGGGCCCGGGGGTACCAGGTTCATGGACTAGGGCTGCCATGGTTAGGTTACTTCTTTCTTTTTGTTTTTAAGAAAAAAAAAGAAAGAAGAAAAGAAAATAAAAATAAAAAAAAGAAAAAAAAAGGGGGGACCGGGGAGGGATAGTTCCTAGGAGGAATGAAAGGGCCAGAAATCTCCCTCCGCGCCCAAGAGGACTCGACACCGCTAGTAGCGCAGATGCAGCATGGAACCCGTGCCATACCCTACCCTTCATGCCAGTAAACCAGCAATCTGGGATAGCAACCTCACATCTGCCGAGCTACCTCGGTGGACAAAAGAGAGGGCGGCCGGATATCCGCCACAAAGCATACCTCCTTCAGCCACCACCCCCGGAATCCGAAAGGTGGCTTCCAGAGATACACCCGTCGCCCAAAAGACACCCAAAGCTACTCCGGGATACCGGAGAGGGATCGGGACATCCCTAGGCAATCCAGATTCCACGGCAAACTACGCCACCGCCAAGAAACCTCAACGGAATGGGATGGACCCCGGTGTCCTTTCCCCTACCTAGGAACTAGCGCGCCTGTGGGAGAAATCACGAAGGCTAAAAAGAGGAAGGGCAAAAGGGAGGGGTGAGGAGGAGGAGGAGGAATGGAAAAAGGGGAGGATGGGGAGGATGGGATAGGGGAGGGGAGAATGGGGGGTAATTAGGTTCGGTCTGAGGAAGAAGACCGACAGGGCTAATTCCTCAGACCAAGAGCCTCTTCACCACGCCAAGGAGCCCCCCTTGAAGAGGTAAGACCCGTCATTCCTTGCGAGTTCCCCCTCCCTCAGCCTGATTACCCAGTCCTTTACTGTTGTCTTCCTGATGTGGTTATACATGTAGTAACTTTTGGTAGGATTGGGCTTTTTATCCTATCATTTTCAAATTATCATTGAACCTGTCTTGCTCTCTCTCTTCCATGCATAACTGTTTGTCTCTGGCTCAATTCCTTATTTTCCTGAGTTTTTTGCTTGGACATGCAGCAGGCTTGTGTGAGCATGTTAGGAGTGAATGAAGAAATTATTTTTGGGACCTGACAAGCTGTTAAGAGTACGAGCAGGGTAATATTTTGTGAAGGGACTCGGAGAAACTGGTTAGCCAGACACGGGTCCCCGAGGTGGGAGGTATAATGCCTGCACTTTAAAGGGAGTTTGGGATATTGACTGTTGGGAGTGACATCTAAACTGCTGTATCTCAGTGCCTCTGCAAAGACAGTGATAGATTATTATAATCAAAAAGAAGTGCTAAACCTACAAGGGCCATACAGCGCAGCAGGGCAGGGAAGGGTGCAAGGGTATTGGGTAACAAGAGGGAGAGGGATTATTATTAGGTCATGGAGTAAAGCAGGGCAGTGGATAGTGCAGGGGTAGAGGGTAACAAAATATATACATAGAAAGGGCTGTGGGAAGTACTGGATAGAGATCCATCCATCGATGTAAATTTTCTTTACTGTTTGCTGTATATCAAGAAGTTGAGCAACCTTTCTTCCTTCTATATTCTAGCTCTATTGATTATTACATTAATAGGAGTACTAAATGCATAGGAGTCATAGTGCCTGGGGAAATGGAAGGCATTCAGACTCAATTCAATGGAGCACAGGTCTAATTCCTTAGATCAAGAGCCCCTCACCAGCATCAAGGAACTCCCCTTAAGAGATCAAAAAATTAGAGCATTTGATCCAATAGCTCTAATGGTGATTGATCTTTTAGGCTTTCTCTGAGTTTTTAATTTAGTTGCATTGTGAGAAAATTATCATATTATTATTATAATCAAAAAGAAGCGCTAAGCCACAAGGACTATACAGCGCTGCAGGGCAGGAAGGAAGCGAGGGCATCAGGTGGCAAAAGGGAGATGAATGAGTAATAGGTTACGGATAACAGCGGGGCAGTGGATGGTGAAAGGGTAAAGGGCAGCAAGAGACTGAACTAGAAAGGGCTGAGGGGAGTGCGAAAAGTATCATCAGAGTTTGTGGAGTAAATCAGTCGTTGTCAAGAAGTCAATGAGAGAGTCAGGATTAAAGGAGGGTCCATCAGCAAGAAGGGAAGGTAAAGAGAGAGTAGTAGAACGAAGACGACGTTGGAGGTAAATTCTGCGTGCTCGTTGATAGAGAGGGCAGTCTAACAGAATGTGGCTAATCGATACTGGAACTTGACACTGCTCACAGAGAGGAGCAGGGTGCCTCTCCATGAGATACCCATGAGTAAGACGAGTGTGGCCAATGCGAAGGCGGGAGAGAGTGGTCTCCCAACCTCGGCACTGATGACAAGAAGACGGCCAGTAACCTATGCTCGGTTTAATAGAATGAAGTTTGTTACCGAGCAGAGTTGACCAACGTTGTTGCCAACGGGTGCGAAGGTGGGTAGCTATTGTAGCAAAATAGTCCAGAAATGGAACACCTCGATAGGAAATTGGTAGGTCATGTACTGCTGACCGCGCAGCAGTGTCTGCCTGTTCATTGCCCTGTACGTCGACATGACCAGGGACCCAACAAAAAACAATATCTTTATGTTTGGTAGAGATACGGCGTAGCCAAAGTTGGATACGGAGAACTAGGGGATGAGATGTATCAAATTTTCGTATAGCCTGTAGAGCACTAAGGGAGTCTGAGACTACTACAAATGATGACACAGGCATAGATGCGATACGAATAAGTGCTGCAAGAATGGCATACAGTTCAGCAGTAAAAATGCTAGCTGAAGATAGTAAATGTCCCCGCACGACGCTGTCCGGAAACACTGCTGCGAATCCGACGCCGTCTGAAGACTTAGAGCCATCTGTGTACACAGCAGTGGCATGAGAATGGGAATGGAAGTGATCAAGAAAAAGAGAGCGGGAAGCCACCGTAGGCAGTTGAGCTTTCGAGCAAGGGAGTGAGAAAGAACAGACCCGAACAGCTGGAACTTCCCAGGGGGGTAGGGAAAAGTGAGATGCTACATGAACATATAAAGGTGGTAACTGAAGGGAAGACAAGAGTGAATGTAGGCGAAGAGAAAAGGGACGGAGCAAACAGGGGCGGCGAACGAATAAAGAATGTCTACTAATATCGGTGACGATTCTATAAATGGAAGGATTGTGTAGATCGTGAGAGCGTACATAGTAGCGAAGGCAATGGGCATCACGGCGATCAGACAAGGATGGAACATTCGCTTCTGCATAGAGGCTCTCAACAGGGGAAGAGCGAAAAGCACCAAGGCACAAACGTAAACCTTGGTGATGGATAGAGTTAAGGCTAGAGAGAGTAGCAGGAGAGGCCGCGGAATAAATCTGGTCACCATAATCGAGTTTCGATAAAACGAGGGCTGAATGTAGGCGAAGCAGAGTTCGACGATCAGCTCCCCAGGAAAGATGAGCAAGGGTTTTAAGAAGGTTTAGCCGGCTGTGACAAATTGCCTTCAGAGAGGTTATGTGAGGTTTCCAGGATAACCGACGGTCAAAGAGAAGGCCTAGAAACCTGACTGTATCACGTTCGGGGATACGGGAGCCATAGAGGTACAAAGGATGATCGGAGATAACAGAGCGTCTAGTGAAAGTAATTTGGTGAGTTTTGGTACTTGAAAATTTAAACCCATGCGTGGTGGCCCAAGTGGAAACACGGTCGACCGCATGCTGGAGAGAAACTGCAATAAGATGACAGTCAGCGCCTGCACAAGCAATAGCGAAGTCATCAACATAGAGTGATGACCAAACATTGGGTGGAAGAACAGAGGCCAAATCATTTATAGCAAGGAGAAAAAGTGTTGTGCTTAGAACACATCCCTGAGGGACACCTTCAGCTTGGACGAAGTCCGGGGAAAGAACATTATTGACTCGAACACGGAAATGTCTGTCAGTTAAAAAGTTCTTAAGGAAGGATGGTAGATTGCCTCGGAGGCCTAAGGAATGGGCCTGGGCCAAAATATTATACCTCCAAGTTGTGTCATATGCCTTCTCAAGGTCAAAAAATATGGCAATAACTGAGTGATTATTCGCAAAGGCATTACGAACATACGTATCCAAGCGAAGTAAGGGGTCTATGGTAGAACGACCCTTACGAAAGCCATATTGACTAGCGGAGAGACTGTTGTGTGTCTCTAAATACCACATTAAACGTCGATTTACGAGACGTTCCATCACTTTGCAAACTGCACTAGTAAGAGCGATGGGGCGATAGTGGGAGGCATCATGTCCAGTAGTACCCGGTTTGCGGAAAGGAAGAACAATGGCAGATTTCCACAGCTGGGGAAGAACTCCTTGTGCCCAAATAAGATTGAAGAGGTGTAAGAGGACTACAAGGGCTGACCGATGTAAATGTTGTAACATACGAATATGAATGTCGTCAGGCCCAGCTGCCGATGATCGGCAAGCTGAGAGCGTTGCCTCCAGTTCTTGAAGTGTAAAAGGCACATTATACTGTTCTTCTCTGAGAGAAGAAAAGTCCAAGGGCACTAACTCTCTGGCAGACTTTGAGGAAAGAAACGAGGGGCATAGATGGAGCCCTCGGGAAATACGGACCAGATGTGTGCCAAGTTCAATGGCAACGTCGAGAGGGTTTGCTACATCAACACCAGCGACCCGTAGAACAGGAGCTGGGTCAGGAGAGTATTTACCACTCAATTTCCTCACTTTTTTCCAGACTGCACTCATAGAAGAAGCAGAGGTGATGGTGGAAACATAGTCTCGCCAACAAGTGCGTTTAGCTTCACGGATGACACGGCGAGCGATCGCACGCTTCTGCTTAAAATCAAGAAGTCTCTCAGCGGTTCTATTGTACCGGTACCTGCCCCATGCAGCACGCTTCAAACGTACTGCACGAGCACAAGCGGGAGACCACCAAGGCACGCACTTCTGAGAATGCCTGCCTGAGGTTTGGGGTATAGAATGAGAAGCTGCGGTATAAACTGACGTCGAGAAGATGTGTAGGAGCTCATCAATGGAGGATGAAGAAGGAACCTCACTAAAAGCAGTGAGGTGTGAGTAAAGATCCCAATTTGCCCGATCAAACTGCCAGCGAGGGCTACGGAAAGGTGGTGAATAGGAAGGAGAAGTAAGAATGATCGGAAAATGATCGCTGTCATGTAAGTCTGGTAGAACAGACCAGGTGAAGTCTAGTGCAGTGGAGGAAGAGCAGACTGATAGATCGATGCAAGAGAGAGTATGAGTACGAGGATCAAAATGGGTGGGAGTACCCGTATTTAAAACATGGAGGGGGTGAGAGGCAAGAAAAGCCTCCAACTGAATGCCACGTGAGTCACAATGAGACCCCCCCCAGAGGAAATGGTGGGCATTAAAATCACCAAGTAACAGAAGTGGTGGTGGTAAGGATGAAACAAGAAAGGCAAAGTCTGGGATAGAAAATGCTCGAGAAGGAGAGAGATATAAAGAACATATTGTAAACCACTTATTCAAGTGGATACGGGCTGCAGTGTAATGCAGCGATGTATGGACAAATAGTTGACAGTACGGAATATCATTGCGTAGAAGAAGGGCACTTTCATTAAAGGTCCCATCTGAGAAAGGATCCGAAGAATACAATAAATTATAGCCTGAGATAGGTTGGAAAACAGCCGAGTTTAATTTTGGTTCTTGTAAGCAAGCACCAACAGGGGAAAACCTGGAAAGCAACATCTGAAGCTCACCCCGATTACCCCTGAGGCCGCGGATATTCCACTGTAAATAGGCCATGATTGGCGATGAAGAAAATATCAGGAATCTGTAGGTAAAGGCACCTACGGACTAGAGGGGTTAGAAAAGTCAACGTGTGGTGGCATTGGAAGATGTTCAAGTAGCGAAGGAACGGAGCGTTGCGAAGAATGGGGTTGTGAAGATGGAGGAGAGGGAAGAGAAGGAACAGGAAGTGAATCAGTGTCCATTGAAGGTTTAGTCTCTGCAATATATTCTGAAATGGCTTCAAGTGTTTCTGAATTCAAAGATGTATGGGAGACCATATTGGAGATAGGAGGAGGAGGGTGAGTAAAGATTGGGACAGTAATGGACTGTACCAAAGTAGAGGGGGAGGGAAAAGTGTAAGGGACTGGAGATGAAGTGTGGGGGGGGACAGAAGAGGCAGAAACCTGGGAGGTGACAGAAGAGGGAGAAACTTGGGAGGGGACGGGGGTGGAAGGCATAGTACGAGGAGGAGGGTGAATCTCCACACTTGTAATAGAGCCAGAGAGAGGGGAAGAACTAGGTACAGAGACTGGAAAGGTAAAGTGTGGAGGCGGAAGAAGGGAAGGAAGGGGCAAAGAAGATTTGAGCAATGTGGATTTTTTGGACTTCTGAGTAGAGGGGCGATTGGTATTAGGTGTCGTACGAGGTCTTGTCGATACTGGGGCTTGTGAGGAAGGACGCGAAGATGTGAGAACAGACTGAGTTGTAGTCGGGACGTCAGAGCCAAGGACAGCAAAAGGATTAGATGCCGTAGTGGCTATGGGAGGGGTAACAACAGAGGAGGCTGCAGAAGATGGGACCCCAGAAGTGGGGGGACGTTTGGAAACACGAGAATAAGAAACACGGGGTAGTCTCCCTTGGAGGCGGAGATGAGTAACTGCCATAGCATAAGGGAGACCTTCTGCCTCTTTGAGGCAACGGATTTCACGTTCATTTAAGTAGACCTGGCAACGGCGGGAGTACGAAGGGTGAGCTTCATTACAATTAAGGCAAGATGGAGGTTGACTGCAAGATGTATTAGAATGGTTGTCGGCACCACAGACTGGGCATTCGGCCATAGATCTGCAATATTTCGCTGGGTGACCAAAACGCCAGCAATTTCTACATTGTTGCGGTGTAGGTATCACCTTTCGAACTTGTAACCGATGTCCCGCGACATATACAGAGGACGGGAGTTCTCGGCTGTCAAAAGTTAAACGAGCCACATTGCAAGGGTAACGTCTCCGCCCCCGGGCAGGAAGGACATAAGTGTCTACTTTGAGGATTGGGAGATCCTGGAGTTCCAGCTGTTCAAAAATGTCATTGCCACATGACTGGAAATTCTGTTGGACTATGGTATGGGGCAGAATGACAGTACCACTACAAGAATTGAGAGAAAGATGTTTTTCAATAGTGATAGGAGTAGTATCGATATTCGAAAGGAGAGAAAGATCATGAGCTTGGGTAGCATTCTGGACAGTGACGATGCGCGTACCGCTCTTGAGAGCGTGAAATGAAATATCTCTGCCAACATGACGCAGGAGCGCTTTGGCAATACTATGGTCAGAAAGGTAGGCAGAAGAAGAAGTTGGTCTTAAAGTAAAGAATTTAGTCCATTGTGTGGTCCGAAACTGAGCGTGGAGAGGGAGTGCTTGACGTGTCGGTCGTTTCCGAGTAGAATGGGAAGGTAACGACGGAGCATCATCAGGAGATTGACGTTGGCGTTTAGGAGTAGGACCGGAGTTGGTCCGGCATGAAATGGGTGGGCGATTCGAAAATTGCCGTACCGTAGAGGGAGAAGCCGGAAGCATAGTCAAAGGAGAGCGGAGTTCAGACAAATCGAAGGAGTCAGTCGAAGCCCCGGTACCTGAAGCGGGTGAGGAAACAGCACCAGCAAGAGGTACAGGGGCATCAGGAGTGTCCGAAGAGTGGTCTAAACACAAGGCAGGGTCAGAATGGGGTGCGGTATCAAGAAGGGGCCCGGGGGTAGTGGTTTCATGGACTAGGGCTGCCATGGTTAGGTTACTCCTTTGCTTTTTGTTTTTAAGAAAAAAAAAGAAAGAAGAAAAGAAAATAAAAACAAAAAAAAGAATAAAAAAAGGGGGGAGCGGGGAGGAATAGTTCCCAGGAGGAATGAAAGGGCCGGAAATCTCCCTCCGCGCCCAAGAGGACTCGACACCGCTAGTAGCGCAGATGCAGCATGGAACCCGTGCCATACCCTACCCTTCATGCCAGTAAACCAGCAATCCGGGATAGCAACCTCACATCTGCCGAGCTACCTCGGTGGACAAAAGAGAGGGCGGCCGGATATCCGCCACAAAGCATACCTCCTTCAGCCACCACCCCCGGAATCCGAAAGGTGGCTTCCAGAGATACACCCGTCGCCCAAAAGACACCCAAAGCTACTCCGGGATACCGGAGAGGGATCGGGACATCCCTAGGCAATCCAGATTCCACGGCAAACTACGCCACCGCCAAGAAACCTCAACGGAATGGGATCGACCCCGGTGTCCTTTCCCCTACCTAGGAACTAGCGCGCCTGTGGGAGAAATCACGAAGGCTAAAAAGAGGAAGGGCAAAAGGGAGGGGTGAGGAGGAGGAGGAGGAATGGAAAAAGGGGAGGATGGGGAGGATGGGATAGGGGAGGGGAGAATGGGGGGTAATTAGGTTCGGTCTGAGGAAGAAGACCGACAGGGCTAATTCCTCAGACCAAGAGCCTCTTCACCACGCCAAGGAGCCCCCCTTGAAGAGGTGGTTTGCTAGTATTATTATTATAATAAAAAAAAAAGTGCTAAACCACAAGGGCCATACAGCACTGCTGGTTTGCTAGTAGCTTTCCTGTCTCCTTTTGAGAATACTTCCCTAAACTATTTCGATTCTCACAGACCCGTCATTCCTTGCGAGTTCCCCCTCCCTCAGCCTGATTACCCAGTCCTTTACTGTTGTCTTCCTGATGTGGTTATACATGTAGTAACTTTTGGTAGGATTGGGCTTTTTATCCTATCATTTTCAAATTATCATTGAACCTGTCTTGCTCTCTCTCTTCCATGCATAACTGTTTGTCTCTGGCTCAATTCCTTATTTTCCTGAGTTTTTTGCTTGGACATGCAGCAGGCTTGTGTGAGCATGTTAGGAGTGAATGAAGAAATTATTTTTGGGACCTGACAAGCTGTTAAGAGTACGAGCAGGGTAATATTTTGTGAAGGGACTCGGAGAAACTGGTTAGCCAGACACGGGTCCCCGAGGTGGGAGGTATAATGCCTGCACTTTAAAGGGAGTTTGGGATATTGACTGTTGGGAGTGACATCTAAACTGCTGTATCTCAGTGCCTCTGCAAAGACAGTGATAGATTATTATAATCAAAAAGAAGTGCTAAACCTACAAGGGCCATACAGCGCAGCAGGGCAGGGAAGGGTGCAAGGGTATTGGGTAACAAGAGGGAGAGGGATTATTATTAGGTCATGGAGTAAAGCAGGGCAGTGGATAGTGCAGGGGTAGAGGGTAACAAAATATATACATAGAAAGGGCTGTGGGAAGTACTGGATAGAGATCCATCCATCGATGTAAATTTTCTTTACTGTTTGCTGTATATCAAGAAGTTGAGCAACCTTTCTTCCTTCTATATTCTAGCTCTATTGATTATTACATTAATAGGAGTACTAAATGCATAGGAGTCATAGTGCCTGGGGAAATGGAAGGCATTCAGACTCAATTCAATGGAGCACAGGTCTAATTCCTTAGATCAAGAGCCCCTCACCAGCATCAAGGAACTCCCCTTAAGAGATCAAAAAATTAGAGCATTTGATCCAATAGCTCTAATGGTGATTGATCTTTTAGGCTTTCTCTGAGTTTTTAATTTAGTTGCATTGTGAGAAAATTATCATAATTAAGCACTAATAACCCATATTTTAATCAAAAAGAAGCGCTAAACTCACTAAGGCCATACAGTCTAAACCCATAAGGGTCATACAGCAGTCATTGTGAGAAATTTCAGCAAACAATGTTCTATACATGAAATAATTTCGTCCGATAACACCAAGAACCTAATGGAGTAACCTGTAGGCTTAGTGCCTAGTTCTGATAACAATATATACATGTATCATGGAGTAACCTATTTTCCACCGAGTGTAGCTAGTTTTCCAGGTATAGTGGAACCTCTACATACGAGTTTAATCCATTCAGTGACCTTGCTCATATCCCGATTTGCTTGTTACGCCGAGTCAATTTTCTTCATTTAAATTGAAATGCAATTAATCCGATCCGGCTCTCAGGGGGCATGACAAAATACATCAATATTTCGCTAATATCAACTCTATGGCTTATTTATCTAGCAAAATTCATCTAATATGACATAATAAACAATATAAATGACAAACCTGATATATACTCTAACATGAATAAAATGTCATTATGTGACAGGTGGAGGCGGGCCTAACAGCTCCCACATTGTGCAAGTCACGGTCATCCAGTGACAGCCTTTCGAAGCTGCCTATTATTATAATTTTTTTTTTTTTCAACAAATCAGTCATCTCCCACCAAGGAAAGGTGACCCAAAAATAAAGAAAATCCCCCCAAAAAGAAAATACTTTCACCTCACTCGTACATAATCACTGTCTTTGCAGAGGCGGCCAGATACAACAGATTAGAAGCATATATAAAGATATACATATAAAACATATCCCTCCAAACTGCCAATATCCCAAACCCCTCCTTTAAAGTGCAGGCATTGTACTTCCCATTTCCAGTACTCAAGTCCAGCTATATAAAAGTAACCAGTTCCCCTGAATCCCTTCACTAAATATTACCCTGCTCACACTCCAACAGCTTGTCAGGTCCCAAAAACCATTCATCTCCATTCACTCCTATCTAACGCTCATGCACGCTTGCTGGAAGTCCAAGCCCCTCACCCACAAAACCTCCTTGACCCCCTCCCTCCAACCTTTTTGAGGACGACCCTACCCCACTTTCCTTCCCCTACAGATTTATATGCTCTCCATGTCAGTCTACCTTGATCCATTCTCTCTAAATGACCAAACCACCTCAACAACCACTCTTCAGCCCTCTGACTAATACTCTTATTAACTCCACACCTTCTCCTAATTTCCACACTCCGAATTCTCTGCATAATATTTACACCATACATTGCCCTTAGACAGAACATCTCCACTGCCTCCAACCACCTCCTTGCTGCAGCATTTACAACCCAAGCGTCACACCCATATAAATGTTGGTACCACTATACTTTCATACATTCCCTTCTTTGCCTCCAAATTGATTTTTGTCTCCACATATACCTCAATGCACCACTCACCTTTTTTCCTTCATCAATTCTATGGTTAACCTTATCCTTCATAAACCCATCTGCTGACATGTCAACTCCCAAATAACTGAAAACATTCACTTCTTCCATATTCCCTCTCTCCAATTTTTATCTAAATCGTTTGATACCCTCATCACCTTACTCTTATCTATGCTCACTTTCAACTTTCTACCTTTACATACCCTCCCAAACTCATCTACTAACCTTTGCAACTTTTCTTTAGAATCTCCCATAAGCACAGTATCATCAGCAAAAAGTAACTGTGTCAACTCCCATTTTGTACTTGATTCCCCACAATTTAATCCCACCCCTCTCCTGAACAACCTAGCATTTACCTCCTTCACATCCCCCATCCATAAATATATTAAACAACCATGGTGACATTACACATCCCTGTCAAAGACCTACTTTTCCCGGGAAGTAATCTCCCTCTCTCCTACACACCCTAACCTGAGCCTCACTATCCTCATAAAAACTCTACAGCATTTAGTAACTTACTACCAATTCCATAAAATTGCAACATCTGCCACATTGCTCTTACATATGCCTTTTCTAAATACATAAATGCAATGAAAACTCCCTACCTTAATCTAAATACTGTTCAGATATATGCTTCAATGTAAACACTTGACCTACACATCCCCTACCCACTCTAAAACAACCTTGCTCATCCGCAATCCTTGTCTGTCTTACCTCTATTTCTCTCAATAATAACCCTACCATACATTTTTCCAAGTATACTTAGTAAATTTATTCCCCTATAATTTTTATAATCTCTTGTCACCCCTTCCCATTATATAAATTAACTATACATGCTCTCTGCCAATCCCTAGGTACCTTCCCCTTTCATACATTAAACAAAAATGCCAACCACTCCAACACTATCCCCCCCTGCTTTTAACATTTCTGTCATGATCCACTCAGTTCCAGCTGCTTTACCCCCTTTCATTCTATGTAATGCCTCACACACCTCCCCCACACTCACATCCTGCTCTTCTCACTCTTAAAAGATGTTATGCCTCCCTGGCCAGTGCATGAAATTACCACCTCCCTTTCTTCATTGACATTTAAAAGTTCCTCAAGATATCCCCGCCATCTACCCAATACCTCCAGCTCCCCATCTAGTAACTCCCCCTACTGTGCTTTTAACTAACAAATCCATTCGTTCCCTACGTCTTTTTAACTTCTCACTCCAAAATTTTTACTTATTTTCTGCAAAATTGCTTGACAGTGCCTCTACCATCCGTTGTCCTTTTGCACTCTCACCTTTTTTTTACACTCCATATACTCTGCTCTTCTTACAACAGTTCTGCTTTGTAAAAACTTCTCATAAGCTATCTTTTTCTCTTATCAAACCCTTTACTTCATTATTCCACCAATCACTCCTCTTTCCTCCTGCTCCCACCCTCCTATAAAGACAAACTTCTGCTCCATATTCTAATACTGCATTTTTAAAACTATTCCAACTCTCTTCAACCCCCCACTACTCATATTATACGTATAACATTTTTTTTTTGCCAACAAGTCGGCCGTCTCCCACCGAGGCAGCGTGACCCAAAAAGAAAGAAAATCCCCAAAAAGAAAATTTTCATCATTCAACACTTTCACCTCATTCACACATAATCACTGTTTTTGCACAAGGTGCCCAGAATACAACAGTTTAGAAGTATATACGTATAAAAATATACAATATATCCCTCCAAACTGCCAATATCTCAAACCCCTTCTTTAGAGTGCAGGCATTGTACTTCCCATTTCCAAGACTTAAGTCCTGTTATATAAAATAACCGGTTTTCCTGAATCCCTTCACTAAATAACTCTGCGCTCACTCCCAACAGCTCGTCAGGTCCCAAATACCATTTGTCTCCCTTCACTCCCATCTAACACGCTCACGCACGCTTGCTGGAACTCCAAACCCCTCGCCCACACCACCACCTTTACCCCCTCTCTCCAACCTTTTCGAGGATGACCCCCTACCCCGCCTTCCTTCCCCTACAGATTTATACGCTCTCCATGTCATTCTACTTTGATCCATTCTCTCTAAATGAGCAAACCACCTCAACAAACCCTCTTCAGCCCTATGACTAATACTTTTATTAACTCCACACCTAATTTCCACACTCCAAATTTTCTACATAATACAGTATTTACACCACACATTGCCCTTAGACAGGACATCTCCACTGCCTCCAACCACCTCCTCATTGCAGCATTTACAACCCAAGCTTCACACCCATATAGGAGTGTTGGTACTACTATACTTTCATACATTCCCTTCTTTGTCTCCATAGATAACATTTTTTGCCTCCACATATACCTCAATACACCACACCTTTTTTCCTTCATCAATTCTATGATTAACCTCATCCTTCATAAATCAATCCACTGACACGTCAACTCCCAAATATTTGAAAACATTCACTTCTTCCATACTCCTCCTCCCCAATTTGATATCCAATTTTTCTTCATCTAAATCATTTGATACCCTCATCACCTTACTCTTTTCTATGTTCACTTTCAACTTTCTACCTTTACACACACTCCCAAATTCGTCCACTAACCTTTGCAATTTTTCTTTAGAATCTCCCATAAGCACAGTATCATCAGCAAAAAGTAACTGTCACTTCCTATTTTGTATTTAATTCCACATAATTTAATCCCACCCCTCTCCCGAACACCCTAGCATTTACTTCTTTTACAACCCCCATCTATAAATATATTAGACCACCATGGTGACATTACACATCCCTGTCTAAGACCTACTTTTACCGGGAAGTAGTTTCCCTCTCTTCTACACACCCTAACCTGAGTCTCACTATCCTCATAAAAACTCTTTACAGCATTTAGTAACTTACCACCTATTCCATATACGTACTTTACTTGCAACATCTGCCACATTGCTTCTCTATCCACTATCATATGCCTTTTCTAAATCCATAAATGCAATAAAAACTTCCCTACCTTTATCTAAATACTGCTCACATATATGCTTCAATGTAAACATTTGATCTACACATCCCCTACCCACCAAAACCTCCTTGCTCCTCCGCAATTTTACATTCTTTCTTACCTCTAATTCTTTCAATAATAACCCTACTGTACACTTTTCCTGGTATACTCAGTAAACTTTTTTTTTTTTTTTTTTTTTTTATTATTATCACACTGGCCGATTCCCACCAAGGCAGGGTGGCCCGAAAAAGAAAAACTTTCACCATCATTCACTCCATCACTGTCTTGCTAGAAGGGTGCTTTACACTACAGTTTTTAAACTGCAACATTAACACCCCTCCTTCAGAGTGCAGGCACTGTACTTCCCATCTCCAGGACTCAAGTCCGGCCTGCCGGTTTCCCTGAATCCCTTCATAAATGTTACTTTGCTCACACTCCAACAGCACGTCAAGTATTAAAAACCATTTGTCTCCATTCACTCCTATCAAACACGCTCACGCATGCCTGCTGGAAGTCCAAGCCCCTCGCACACAAAACCTCCTTTCCCCCTCCCTCCAACCCTTCCTAGGCCGACCCCTACCCCGCCTTCCTTCCACTACAGACTGATACACTCTTGAAGTCATTCTGTTTCGCTCCATTCTCTCTACATGTCCGAACCACCTCAACAACCCTTCCTCAGCCCTCTGGACAACAGTTTTGGTAATCCCGCACCTCCTCCTAACTACCAAACTACGAATTCTCTGCATTATATTCACACCACACATTGCCCTCAGACATGACATCTCCACTGCCTCCAGCCTTCTCCTCGCTGCAACATTCATCACCCACGCTTCACACCCATATAAGAGCGTTGGTAAAACTATACTCTCATACATTCCCCTCTTTGCCTCCAAGGACAAAGTTCTTTGTCTCCACAGACTCCTAAGTGCACCACTCACTCTTTTTCCCTCATCAATTCTATGATTCACCTCATCTTTCATAGACCCATCCGCTGACACGTCCACTCCCAAATATCTGAATACGTTCACCTCCTCCATACTCTCTCCCTCCAATCTGATATTCAATCTTTCATCACCTAATCTTTTTGTTATCCTCATAACCTTACTCTTTCCTGTATTCACCTTTAATTTTCTTCTTTTGCACACCCTACCAAATTCATCCACCAATCTCTGCAGCTTCTCTTCAGAATCTCCCAAGAGCACAGTGTCATCAGCAAAGAGCAGCTGTGACAACTCCCACTTTGTGTGTGATTCTTTATCTTTTAACTCCACGCCTCTTGCCAAGACCCTCGCATTTACTTCTCTTACAACCCCATCTATAAATATATTAAACAACCACGGTGACATCACACATCCTTGTCTAAGGCCTACTTTTACTGGGAAAAAATTTCCCTCTTTCCTACATACTCTAACTTGAGCCTCACTATCCTCGTAAAAACTCTTCACTGCTTTCAGTAACCTACCTCCTACACCATACACTTGCAACATCTGCCACATTGCCCCCCTATCCACCCTGTCATACGCCTTTTCCAAATCCATAAATGCCACAAAGACAGCCTTATCTAAATACTGTTCACTTATATGTTTCACTGTAAACACCTGGTCCACACACCCCCTACCTTTCCTAAAGCCTCCTTGTTCATCTGCTATCCTATTCTCCGTCTTACTCTTAATTCTTTCAATTATAACTCTACCATACACTTTACCAGGTACACTCAACAGACTTATCCCCCTATAATTTTTGCACTCTCTTTTATCCCCTTTGCCTTTATACAAAGGAACTATGCATGCTCTCTGCCAATCCCTAGGTACCTTACCCTCTTCCATACATTTATTAAATAATTGCACCAACCACTCCAAAACTATATCCCCACCTGCTTTTAACATTTCTATCTTTATCCCATCAATCCCGGCTGCCTTACCCCCTTTCATTTTACCTACTGCCTCACGAACTTCCCCCACACTCACAACTGGCTCTTCCTCACTCCTACAAGATGTTATTCCTCCTTGCCCTATACACGAAATCACAGCTTCCCTATCTTCATCAACATTTAACAATTCCTCAAAATATTCCCTCCATCTTCCCAATACCTCTAACTCTCCATTTAATAACTCTCCTCTCCTATTTTTAACTGACAAATCCATTTGTTCTCTAGGCTTTCTTAACTTGTTAATCTCACTCCAAAACTTTTTCTTATTTTCAACAAAATTTGTTGATAACATCTCACCCACTCTCTCATTTGCTCTCTTTTTACATTGCTTCACCACTCTCTTAACCTCTCTCTTTTTCTCCATATACTCTTCCCTCCTTGCATCACTTCTACTTTGTAAAAACTTCTCATATGCTAACTTTTTCTCCCTTACTACTCTCTTTACATCATCATTCCACCAATCGCTCCTCTTCCCTCCTGCACCCACTTTCCTGTAACCACAAACTTCTGCTGAACACTAACACTACATTTTTAAACCTACCCCATACCTCTTTTGTCCCCCTTCCCTTTATATAAAGGGACTATACACACACACTGCCAATCCCTAGGTACCTTCCCCTCTTTCATACATTTATTAAACAAAAATACCAACCATTCCAACACTATTTTCCCCCCTGCTTTTAACATTTCTGTCATGATCCCATCAATTCCAGCTGCTTTACCCCCTTTCATTCTATGTAATGCCTCACGCACCTCCCCCCCACTCACATCCTGCTCTTCTTCACTCCTAAAAGATGGTATACCTCCCTGGCCAGTGCATGAAATTACAGCCTCTCTTTCGTTGTCGACATTTAAAAGTTCAAAATATTCTCTCCATCTACCCAAAACCTCCATCTCCCCATCTACTAAATCCCCTACTCTGTTTTTAACTGACAAATCCATTTGTTCCCTAGGCTTTCTTAACTTGTTTAACTCACTCAAAAAAGTTTTTCTTATTTTCATTAAAATTTGTTGACAGTACCTCTCCCACTCTACCATCCACTCTCCTTTTGCACTCTCTTCACCTTTCTTTTACTCTCCATATACTATTGGCAGAAAGGTGGGCTGGTGCAGGTATGAGTAGTGGGGGGGGGGGGGGTTGAAGAGGGTTGGAATAGTTTTAAAAATGCAGTATTAGAATGTGGGGCAGAAGTTTGTGGTTGTAGGAGGTTGGGTGCAGGAGGAAAGAGGAGTGACTGGTGGAATGATGAAGTAAAGGGTGTGATAAGAGAGAAAAAGGTAGCTTATGAGAGGTATTTACAAAGCAGAAGTGTTATAAGAAGAGCAGAGTATATTATTATACGTATTATTTATTAGTACATACGTATTCTTGTAATAATACTCTTGCTTACCATTTGGAATTTTTCACACACAAAAAAAAAAAAAAATAGAAGATTTACTGTTATGCAGACTACTGCATTATTGTAATAATTGTATAAATAATGTCAACCCATTCGTGACTGTGTACAATACTGGCCAGGTGGACACACACTTGAACATCGGCGAAAATCTAACATTTCCACTACTTTGAGCTCAATTTCAAGGTACTGTTCGTTGTGAAAACAATCAAAATCATATCTACAGTATTTCTGTAATGTATCTTCCATTCTATCAAATGAGACAAAAAAAAAAAGAATACAAGCATAAAACCAAACGAAAACATACCGCTAAGGAGTGGCTAATGGCCAAGAAGTGAACTCGGTTATTCATGGTCCGATTTCTTCCAATTTTGATGTTAAGAAGCATCTTTCCATCATACATTGCCGAGGGAATGACTAACAGGACCTTGAACTCTGCTTGGAGGAAATTGTCCAGCCTCTCACACCCAGGCTGACACCACTGTGTCAACCTGGGTGTCCAACAAACAACTGAGGTCCAATTCCCTAGATCAAGAGCAAGAGCCCCTAACCAGCATGAAGGAACCTCCTTTGAGGCCCACTCGCATCTGGAAGCAAAGAATCAACTGAGCGACTGCTCGTATCTTGAAAAACTCACACGTTGGGGCACTCATAAGTAGAGGTTCCACTGTAATGCCTTGTCCATTACTGCAGGTTGAAGATATCACAGGAGTCTTGCCAATGGGGGAGTGCTAAACCCATAGGATTATACAGTGCATGTGGGGGATGGAAAGTATTCAGGCTCAATTCAGAGAACTGGAGCAGATCCAATTCCCTGGATCAAGAGCCCCTCACCAGGTAATCCTGTAGATTATACGGCACCTGGCAATGGTAAGCAATCAGATTTGATCCACAGAAAATTTCAGTTCCTTGAATCAAGAGCCCTTCACAATTATAATCATGGGGGAGTGCTAAATCCATTGGATTATACATTGCATGTGGGAGGGGGAATGGAAAGTATTCAGACAATTCAAGGAACTGGAGCATAGATCGAATTCCCTAGATGAAGAGCCCCTCACCAGTGTCAAGGAACCTCCCTTGAGGGGCACCCTTCTGCATGCTTAGCAGTTGAAAACCTTTTTTTTTTTTTTTTACATTCTGAAGAGTACATAACACCTTAACTTATATGGTTTAAGGAAAATTAATTAAATTTACAATTTATTTATACATGCACAAAATGACTCAAATGCAAGGATTCATACACATCCATCTATACATATATATATATATATATACACACACACACACCAACCACACAGGCCATATCAAATAACTGTGCAGCATGATCCACATAAATCCTCTTATCAACAAAGTACGTACATTCACTTTACTTGAAAAAATAGTACTGTAATATATAACTAATGACTACAGAGCCACTTGTGAAAAATCTCCAGTAAAAAGCTCTCATCATTGATTAGACCTAATACATTCAAAAAGATTTACTGTAGACTGCCATCAGGATTCTGAGAGTTGTCAGTTCATCGTGGATACACTAGTTGTGATGCAGTCATCGCTTCAGGGAAAAGGGAATGGTAACTCATAACAGGAACATATGCTGCAGTTATCATTTTACCTGAAAAATATAAATTTTCTACAATGTGTTTTAAGCATTATTTAATAAAATTACAATTTACACATATGAAAATGCTGTACAGAATTTATAAAAAAATTCATAAATAAGAAACAATCTTACCTGCAAACCATCGTCCATGGAGTGCATTTACAGAGGCAGCAGCTGTTGCAATGGTGGGGCATTTGACATAAACATTACCCTGAGCAGACTGTCTATCCACAAATATATGCAGAACACCACCATGTTTGTTACATTCTTCTAAAACATCATCTCTTATTTCATCAGACCAATTTGGATTAGATTCACTGAAACAAATTTAAAATATACAATGAAAATAAACTGTATACATGTACTGTAACCTACAAGTTTGTGTTTTGAATCCAATACTTCCATCTCTTCCAATTAACTTTGCAGTCTTCTGTATCACACATTTGTAATAAAGTCATGTTTTATGTTCACTGGCAAATAAAACACTAAGAACAGATGCTACTAACGTTGATGGATCAAACATATTAGATAGAAGAAAACACTGGGTAGCAATAGGTGGTGCTGGCTGTTGCTGAGGCGTGGCTGGCATGTGTAAAGCATTTGCAGCTGCTGCAGGAAGCTGAAGGCCAGTTCCCTCAGCCAACTTCGCCATCAACTGAAGGCGTCCTGTTGCACCTGTAAAATGCAACATTGTGAGGAGGAGGCTGGAGGCGTGTCTAAGGGCAATGTGTGGTGTAAATATTATGCAGAGAATTTGTAGTGTGGAAATTAAGAGGTGTGGAGTTATTAAAAATATGAGTCAGAGGGCTGAAGAAGGTTTGTTGAGGTGGTTTGGTCATTTAGAGAGAATGGAACAAAGTAATATGACTAAGAATGTATAAATCTGTAGGGGTGTGGACTTCCAGCAAGCGTGCACGAGCGTGTTAGATAGGAGCTAATAAAGACGAATAGTTTTTGGGGCCTGATGAGCTGCTGGAGTGTGAACAGGGTAATATTTTGTGAAGGGATTCAGGGGAACAGGTTAGCCGGACCCGAGTCCTGGAAATGGGAAGTACAATGCCTGTACATCAGAGGCGTTTAGGATATTGGCAGTTGGAAGGGACGTCTAAACTGTCGTATCTGAGCACCTCTGCAAAGAAGTGACCACATGTGAATGATGAAAATGATTCTTTGTTGGGTCACCCTGCCTTGGTGGAAGATGGCCAATGTGTAGGAAAAAAATATTAAATTTAAAAAGAAATACTTTTGTTTTTCTTTTTAGGTCATCCTGCCTCAGTGGGATACAGCCAGTTCATTAAAAAAAATATATGTATATATATGTATGGAGATTTAAAGTCATAAGCTAAACCAAGAAAAGACTTACCTAAATCAATGCCTGCCCTTTCCATTTCATCTGAATCTAGAAGAGATGTTCCCTGCTGAGTTTCCGAGCGTTCAGTAACATGATTTACTTTCATCGGCCTCCCAGCTAATTCAAATCCATTCAACTGTTCAAGAGCTTTTTTGGCATCATCAGAGTTGTGGAACTGAAATGATAGCATCTTAATTCACTAAATGAATTACAAAGGCAATAAATTCCAAAAGCTAAGTATTATATACAATTTCTCTAATAATAAGTCAATAGTATTCGCAATCTTGAAGGTCATGTACTGATGTGTTGGCCACAGCATATACAAGTTATTTATTGTTATGCACTTTGTGTGATGCAAGAGTTATTAAACATGTAGACATACTATTGAGCTGTGAAAATATTTTTTCTAGCTTTATTAGCCAATAAAAAAACAGTATACACTTACAATAACATGCAGTTTCTTGAACATAATATGCAACTTCAATGCGAGTGCACCAGAAAATAGACTTCAAGAGAATAATTTTTTCCTTACATAGGGTACTTCAACTCTTCCTTTTCACTTTCTAAACAGTACAGATACTGAACAATATTCAGATAAGAACAACCATTATTTTTGAAGAATTAAGAGGAAACTTAATTAGCTTCTTTGAAGGTGTAAAGAATATAGCCCTAATTTTCACCATTTTTTTTTTTCACAAGTACAATGCAAGTAGTGCAGATTTCCAGGAATGCAAGCCATGGAAATTATGTCTACTGTAATTCCAACTCTGGAAGCAGGCCAAATCATTCTATGCAACTGTGATTATTTGAATATGTGCTGGCATGGGACAGAGCAAGCACAGCTCATGATGGAGGGGCATGAATGAAAACTGAGTACACACCAACGTACCTTTCTGAAAAATTTGGTTGCTTTCAATTTCTTTCTTTCAACTCACCAGCCGTATCCCACCGAGGCGGGGTGGCCCAAAAGAAAAAATGAAAGTTTCTCCTTTTACATTTAGTAATATATACAGAAGGGGTTACTAGCCCCTTGCTCCCAGCATTTTAGATGCCTCTTACAACACACATGGCTTACGGAGGAAGAATTCTGTTCCACTTCCCCATGGAGGTAAGAGGAAATAAACAAGAACAAGAACTAGAAAGAAAAAAGAAAACCCAGAGGGGTGTGTATATATATGCTTGTACATAGAGTAATGGTGGTTGGGGATTTCAATGCTAAAGTGGGTAAAAATGTTGTGGAGGGAGTAGTAGGTAAATTTGGGGTGCCAGGGATAAATGTAAAAGGGGAGCCTTTAATTGAGCTATGTGTAGAAAGAGATTTGGTAATAAGTAATACATATTTTATGAAAAAGAGGATAAATAAATATACAAGGTATGATGTAGCACGTAATGAAAGTAGTTTGTTAGATTATGTATTGGTGGATAAAAAGTTGATGGGTAGGCTCCAGGATGTACGTTTATAGAGGGGCAACTGATATATTGGATCATTATTTAGTTGTAGCTACAGTTAGAGTAAGAGGTAGATGGGAAAAGAGGAAGGTGGCAACAACAAGTAAGAGGGAGGTGAAAGTATATAAACTAAGGGAGGAGGAAGTTTGGGTGAGATATAAGTGACTATTGGCAGAAAGGTGGGCTAGTGCAAAGATGAGTAGTGGGGGGGTTGAAGAGGGTTGGAATAGTTTTAAAAATGCAGTATTAGAATGTGGGGCAGAAGTTTGTGGTTATAGGAGGGTGAGGGCAGGAGGAAAGAGGGGTGATTGGTGGAATGATGAAGTAAAGGGTGTGACAAAAGAGAAAAAGGTAGCTTATGAGAGGTTTTTACAAAGCAGAGGTGTTATAAGAAGAGCAGAGTATATGGAGAGTAAAAGAAAGGTGAAGAGAGTGGTGAGAGAGTGCAAAAGGAGAGCAGATGATAGAGTGGGAGAGGCACTGTCAAGAAATTTTAATGAAAATAAGAAAATTTTGGAGTGAGTTAAACAAGTTAAGAAAGCCTAGGGAAAGTATGGATTTGTCAGTTAAAAACAGAGTAGGGGAGTTAGTAGATGGGGAGAGGGAGGTATTAGGTAGATGGAGAGAATATTTTGAGGAACTTTTAAATGTTAAGGAAGAAAGGGAGAAGGTAATTTCATGCACTGGTCAGGGAGGTATACCATCTTTTAGGAGTGAAGAAGAGCAGAATGTAAGTGTGGGGAAGGTACGTGAGGCATTACGTAGAATGAAAGGGGGTAAAGCAGCTGGAACTGATGGGATCATGACAGAAATGTTAAAAGCAGGGGAAGATATAGTGTTGGAGTTGTTGGTACTTTTGTTTAATAAATGTATGAAAGAGGGGAAGGTACCTAGGGATTGGCGGAGAGCATGTATAGTCCCTTTATATAAAGGGAAAGGGGACAAGAGAAACTAAAAATTATAGAGGAATAAGTTTACTGAGTATACCAGGATGTGAAGAGAGTAGTAAGGGAGAAAAAGTTAGCATATGAGAAGTTTTTATAAAGTAGAAGTGATGCAAGGAGGGAAGAGTATATGGAGAAAAAGAGAGGTTAAGAGAGTGGTGAAGCAATGTAAAAAGAGAGCAAATGAGAGAGTGGGTGAGATCTTTTATTATTTTATTATCACACTGGCCGATTCCCACCAAGGCAGGGTGGCCCGAAAAAGAAAAACTTTCACCATCATTCACTCCATCACTGTCTTGCCAGAAGGGTGCTTTACACTACAGTTTTTAAACTGCAACATTAACACCCCTCCTTCAGGAGGCTTTAGGAAAGGTAGGGGGTGTGTGGACCAGGTGTTTACAGTGAAACATATAAGTGAACAGTATTTAGATAAGGCTAAAGAGGTCTTTGTGGCATTTATGGATTTGGAAAAGGCGTATGACAGGGTGGATAGGGGGGCAATGTGGCAGATGTTGCAGGTGTATGGTGTAGGAGGTAGGTTACTGAAAGCAGTGAAGAGTTTTTACGAGGATAGTGAGGCTCAAGCTAGAGTATGTAGGAAAGGGGGAAATTATTTCCCAGTAAGTGGGCCTTAGACAGGGATGTGTGATGTCACCGTGGTTGTTTAATATATTTATAGATGGGGTTTTAAGAGAAGTAAATGCGAGGGTCTTGGCAAGAGGCGTGGAGTTAAAAGATAAAGAATCACACAAAGTGGGAGTTGTCACAGTTGCTCTTTGCTGATGACACTGTGCTCTTGGGAGATTCTGAAGAGAAGTTGCAGAGATTGGTGGATGAATTTGGTAGGGTGTGCAAAAGAAGAAAATTGAAAGTGAATACAGGAAAGAGTAAGGTTATGAGGATAACAAAAAGATTAGGTGATGAAAGATTGGATATCAGATTGGAGGGAGAGAGTATGGAGGAGGTGAATGTATTCAGATATTTGTGAGTGGACGTGTCAATGGATGGGTCTATGAAAGATGAGGTGAATCATAGAATTGATGAGGGGAAAAGGGTGAGTGGTGCACTTAGGAGTCTGTGGAGACAAAGAACTTTGTCCTTGGAGGCAAAGAGGGGAATGTATGAGAGTATAGTTTTACCAACGCTCTTATATGGGTGTGAAGCATGGGTGATGAATGTTGCAGCGAGGAGAAGGCTGGAGGCAGTGGAGATGTCATGTCTGAGAGCAATGTGTGGTGTGAATATAATGCAGAGAATTCGTAGTTTGGAAGTTAGGAGGAGGTGCGGGATTACCAAAACTGTTGTCCAGAGGGCTGAGGAAGGGTTGTTGAGGTGGTTCGGATATGTGGAGAGAATGGAGCGAAACAGAATAACTTCAAGAGTGTATCAGTCTGTAGTGGAAGGAAGGCGGGGTAGGGGTCGGCCTAGGAAAGATTGGAGGGAGGGGGTAAAGGAGGTTTTGTGTGCGAGGGGCTTGGAATTCCAGCAGGCATGCGTGAGCGTGTTTGATAGGAGTGAATGGAGACAAGTGGTTTTTAATACTTGATGTGCTGTTGGAGTGTGAGCAAAGTAACATTTATGAAGGGGTTCAGGGAAACCGGCAGGCCGGACTTGAGTCCTGGAGATGGGAAGTACAGTGCCTGCACTCTGAAGGAGGGGTGTTAATGTTGCAGCTTAAAAACTGTAGTGTAAAGCACCCTTCTGGCAAGACAGTGATGGAGTGAATGATGGTGAAAGTTTTTCTTTTTCGGGCCACCCTGCCTTGGTGGGAATCGGCCAGTGTGATAATAAAATAAAATAAAACCAGGAAAAGTGTACGGTAGGGTTATAATTGAAAGAATTAGAGGTAAGACAGAATGTAGGATTGCGGATGAGCAAGGAGGTTTCAGAGTGGGTAGGGGATGTGTAGATCAAGTGTTTACATTGAAGCATATATGTGAACAGTATTTAGATAAAGGTAGGGAAGTTTTTATTGCATTTATGGATTTATAAAAGGCATATGATAGAGTGGATAGAGGAGCAATGTGGCAGATGTTGCAAGTATATGGAATAGGTGGTAAGTTACTAAATGCTGTAAAGAGTTTTTATGAGGATAGTGAGGCTCAGGTTAGGGTGTGTAGAAGAGAGGGAGAATACTTCCCGGTAAAAGTAGGTCTTAGACAGGGATGTGTAATGTCACCATGGTTGTTTAATATATTTATAGATGGGGTTGTAAAAGAAGTAAATGCTAGGGTGTTTGTGAGAGGGGTGGGATTAAATTATGGGGAATCAAATTCAGAATGAGAATTGACACAGTTACTTTTTGCTGATGATACTGTGCTTATGGGAGATTCTAAAGAAAAATTGCAAAGGTTAGTGGATGAGTTTGGGAATGTGTGTAAAGGTAGAAAGTTGAAAGCGAACATAGAAAAGAGTAAGGTGATGAGGGTATCAAATGTTTTAGATAAAGAAAAATTGGATATCAAATTGGGGAGGAGGAGTATGAAAGAAGTGAATGTTTTCAGATACTTGGGAGTTGACGTGTCGGCGGATGGATTTATGAAAGATGAGGTTAATCATAGAATTGATGAGGGAAAAAAGGTGAGTGGTGCATTGAGGTATATGTGGAGTCAAAAAACGTTATCTATGTAGGCAAAGAAGGGAATGTATGAAAGTATAGTAGTACCAACACTCTTTTATGGGTGTGAAGCTTGGGTGGTAAATGCAGCAGCGAGGAGACGGTTGGAGGCAGTGGAGATGTCCTGTCTAAGGGCAATGTGTGGTGTAAATATTATGCAGAAAATTCAGAGTGTGGAAATTAGGAAAAGGTGTGGAGTTAAAAGTATTAGTCAGAGGGCAGAAGAGGGGTTGTTGAGGTGGTTTGGTCATTTAGAGAGAATGGATCAAAGTAGAATGACATGGAAAGCATATAAATCTATAGGGGAAGGAAGGCGGGGTAGGGGTCGCCCTCGAAAGGGTTGGAGAGAGGGGGTAAAGGAGGTTTTGTGGGCGAGGGGCTTGGACTTCCAGCAAGTGTGCGTGAGCGTGTTAGATAGGAGTGAATGGAGACGAATGGTACTTGGGACCTGACAATCTGTTGGAGTGTGAGCAAGGTAATATTTAGTGAAGGGATTCAGGGAAACCGGTTATTTTCATATAGTCGGGCTTGAGTCCTAGAAATGGGAAGTACAATGCCTGCACTTTAAAGGAGGGGGAGTTGGGATATTGGCAGTTTGGAGGGATATGTTGTGTATCTTTATACGTATATGCTTCTAAACTGTTGTATTCTGAGCACCTCTGCAAAAACAGTGATAATGTGTGAGTGTGGTGAAAGTGTTGAATGATGATGAAAGTATTTTCTTTTTGGGGATTTTCTTTCTTTTTTGGGTCACCCTGCCTCGGTGGGAGACGGCCGACTTGTTGGAAAAAAAAAAAAAAACCCATGTATGTGTATTGTGACCTAAGTGCAAGTAGAAGCAGCAAGACGTACCTGAAATCCTGCATGTTTATGAGACAAAAAAGACACCAGCAATCCTACCATCATGTAAAACAATTACAGGCTTTTGTTGTACACTCACTTGGCATGACGGTAGTACCTCCCTGGGCGGTTGCTGTTTACCAACCTACTACCTAGGTGCTTTTAATTTATTAGTCAGAAATCTTTACAAAATCAGTATATGATCTCGTGAAAAACTACTTTCTAATTCTCTGTTTCTAAATTCTATATTTTTAATAATTTAATATTCCCAGACTACAGCAACCCTTGTAGATAATGAATACAAGCACACTTACTGTAATGAACCCATATCCTTTTGATCTTCCAGTTTCAGAGTCCATAATTAGTTGTATGTGATCAATTTTTCCGAAGGGTTCAAAAATACCCCTGAGCATATCTTCTGTGATGTTGAAATGTAAAGAGCCCACATACAGTCTCATAGGTCCTGTAGCTGCTTTCTGGTCTTGCACGGCTGCTGTCGAGGCAGCACGGTTTTTTTCGGCTTGTGTTGGCTGACACACAATGGGAACACCAAGTATTTTCTGCCCGGAAAGTCCCAAAGCCTGTGCATAAAAACAATGTACTTTCAATAACACTCATCATTACACATTAATCACAGAGCAGCTGCTTTAATATTAACATCACTCACACACATTCTAACAAGATACATTTGACTACTTGCATATTACAAGTACAGCATGACATTCTCAAACATCCAGGTATAACCACCACCACCACAACATACAGAGCATCATTACATTTCCTTTCTGAAAACATTTCCACCAAAATATCAATATGCATTCCACATTAACACTAATTGTCACAGGTTCTGCATTTTTAATTCCCATGTGGCAAAAATTTTTGGTGGGAAAAAAAAAAAAAGTCTGAAAGAGCTCATTTCTCTAAATAGAAGCACAGTATGAAAAGAAAAATGAAACCAAAACAAATTTATGGTTTTATGGCAGGTCAACATTTGCAAAAAAAATAATCGCTCATTAACAACTGTCATAAATGCAACTAGTGGTATTTGTATTTTAAAATTTAATGCCAAATTATGATTGTTTTCATGCCTAACACTGTGTACAATAGTTTTTTATAATACTTATTTCAATGTGCTTTAGTACTTAAAACATGGACACACATTGTTCATACCAGAATGAGTCATTATAATTAGTGTCACAAAGAAACAACACATCTCTGAAATAGTCTTCGAAGTCTTTCTACTGTTGAAGCTGAGATTTCACTAAAACAACTGTATTAGCCAAACTTTAGAACACGTACGATTTTTTTTTTTTTTTTTTTACACAGGGTTTGACAAGGTTAAGGATCCCTAGTTTTATTGACAAGCTATTTACAGGTTAAGGATTCCTAACTTTATTGGCAAGCTAATAGCTGTTACCTACATCAGCTCATTTGAAAGCATTTTTATTGTTATGAGACATACAAGTAGGGAACAGGATGAAGTTGGAGCCATCTGTGGGCCAGCATTTTCTTTGATCAACTGACTATCTCGCTGACATCATTATGCTGTACGAATGTGTTCCATACTCGAGTCATCCTGGGTATATAGGATCCTTTTTCTTGAGTTTACTTTCTTCTGCCTTGGTGTTCTGTCCTTCATTTCCTTCCCCTCACGTGTCTTTGTCTTACCCATTGTGGTCCCTTAGCTCTCCTGCAGTGCTCCTCTTTGTTGGCCTTTGAATGACTCCACTACTATTTCCTTTCCTATTACCTTTGGCCCCCACCTGCACTTTTGTCTCTTTTCACACTTCCCCTTTCTATTCTTGTCCCACCTATCACTCTTCCAACTTTATACTTACACTACTGCTACTTCCACTACCAGCTTTACCACTACCACTACTAGAGGAACACCTGAGTGGAGCACATAGGTGTGTGTGGGCTCAGTCTCCTTAACCCTTTCAGGGTTTCGGCTGTACCAGTACGGCTTTAGCGCCAGTGTCCATGACGTACTAGTACACATAAATTCTAGCGCCTTCAGATCTAACGAGAGAAAGCTGGTAGGCCTACATATGAAAGAATGGGTCTATGTGGTCAGTGTGCACAGTATAAAAAAAAAATCCTGCAGCACACAGTGCATAATGAGAAAAAAAACTAACCGTGTTTTTGGATTAAAACAGCAACTTTGCACTATATTTTCGTATGGTATTTATTGTTGTATTCTAGTTTTCTTTGTCTCATTGTATAGAATGGAAGACATATTATGGAAATTGAGATGATTTTGACTGGTTTTAAAATGAAAAGTACCTTGAAATTGAGCTCAAAGTAGCAGAAATGTTCTATTTTTACCAAAGTTCAAAAGTAAACAAATCATGCTAAGCGTCCAATACACGTCAACTGGTGAGTCTAATATTCTTTCACAAATGCGCTGATATTATTTATACCATTTCTACACTAATGCAGTAGTCTGCATAACAGTAAATCTTATTTTTTTTTTTTTTGTGAGAAAAAAAATTCAAAGTGGAAAGCAAAAGAAATGTAAGAGGGGCCTGGGGACATGACTAATGAACAGAGGAAATGTTATTTTAGTACCAGGAATGTCTTTCTTGTTTATTCTGAACCCTATTTGGAAATTGGCATCTTTTGAAATTTGTGTGAAATTGGCAAAATTGCTAAATTCTGACCACTGTATTGGATAGTTGAAATCGGTAAATTGATGGTTTCTTGTACTCATTCGATAGAAAAAATGGAGTTCTAGCGAAACAGTTATGATTTTTGTCGACTAGTACATTGGAATTGGCCGAAAATAGGGTTCAAAGTGGACAAAATTGCTGATGCTTAAACATCATCGATACTGCTAACTTCGCGAGAGCATAATTCCGTAAGTTTTCCATCAAATTTCATTCTTTTTGGTGTCATTATGATCGGGAAAAGATTCTCTATCTTTTCATAAAAATTTTTTTTTTTTTTTTTTTTTTTTGGAAATTTGGGGGACCCTGAGAACAAGTCTCTGAGAGGGCCTGTGGACCCTGAAAGGGTTAAGCATTAGCGGTTGTCCTTAAAAGAGCAAAAACGGTAGAAAAGAATCATTAATGCCGTGAATGGCTAATCTGTCGAATGTGAGCAACATGTGTGATCCTTGCATTCTTTAAGTGGAAATCAAACAAAATATTGGAAGTGACAAGGACCCAGACTAAGCTCAGTGTTGGTGCAAAACAGGAAGTGTTGCCATTCGAGGGAAGCAGTCAATCGTATTACTGTTGAGTGAAAATGGATAAACCTGGACAACTATTAAGGGTAACCATAGTGAAGGAAGTAGACTAGCTAGAAAAAAAAAGCACAAAAAACTGCCACCACTGAGAAATCAGCATGAAACAAATTTAAATGGAAGTGTAAGGGGAAAATTACCGTAGGCCTAGCTGCCGTGAGCAATAAAAACAATGATCCAGTATAGTGCAGTGAAAAGAAAAGTGCATCTTGAATAAACACAGTGAACCCTCGGTTACTGGCTGTTCAGCTTATCGGCCAACTCGCTTATCAGCCGGTTTTTCAGCTTCCGGTTATCGGCCATATTGGACGCTTATTGACCGGCGACACTCGCATGTTCCTGAGTCATTGTAGCCGTGTCGCTGGCCGAGTGAGGAAGCTCCTGCTCATTCATCCAAACATTTCGCTATAAACCAGTGTTTTTCTTTGTTATTTATTAAGTGCAATTGTGAAGTAAGCATGGCCCCAAAGAAAGTTCCTAGTAAAGTTCCTGTGGTAAAGAAAGTGAGAAACACAATGGAATTTAAGAGAGAAGCGACTGAAAAATTTGAGTGGCATGTGAATGTTGGAACTTGCCAGGATGTATGGGAAAAACAAATCTACCATCACTTCCATCCTGGCAAGGAAAGAACAAATCAAGGAAGCCGATGTTACGAAAGGAGTAAATGTGATAACAAAACAAAGGTCACCAATAATGGAAGATATGGAAAAGTTATTATTGTTGTGGATCAGGGAAAAACACTTAGTGGGAGATAGTGTTGTGGAGTCAGCAATTTGTGAGAAGGCAAAGCAGTTGTATGTGTATCTTGTGTAAAAAAAAAAAAAAAAAATGCCTGGAACAAGTGCTGCTGTAAGTGAATGAGAGATTTAAGAAGCATAGTGGCATACAGTGTGGTAAGGCATGGAGAGGCTGCAAGTTCTGATAAATGTGTGGCTGAAAAATTTGTGCAAGATTTCAAGGGGTATGTAGAGGCTCAAGGATTCCTCCCCCAACAAGTGTTCAATTGCGACTAAACCGGCCTGTTTTGGAAGAAAATGCCAAAGAGGTACATTACACAGGAGGAAAAGGCCCTGCCTGGACACAAGCCTATGACAGACAGGTTTACTCTTGTTCTGTGCTTACGCTACTGGGGATTTCAAAGTGAAGCCTTTACTGGTGTATCACTGAAAATCCCTGTGTTCAAGAAACAATGTTTTCAAGAGTAAATTGTGTGTGATGTGGAGGGCTAACAATAGTGCATGGGTCACAAGGCAAATTTTCAAAGAGTGGGTGAAAGATGTGTTTGGCCTGAGTGTCAAAAAGTACCTCCTGGAACAAATTTCCACTCAAGTGCCTCCTAGTACTGGACAATGCTCCTGCTCATCCTCCAAACTTGGTAGACCTATTGTCTGTGGAATTCCGTTTCATCACGGTGAAGTTCTTGCCTCCTAACACCACTTCTCTCATCCAGCCCATGGACCAGCAGGTCATTTTTAGCTTCAAAAAACTGTACACCAAAGCAGTGTTTCAAAGGTGCTTTGAAGTAACCTCAGACACAGATTTGATCCTAAGAGAGCTCTGGAGGAATCACTTCAATATCCTCCACTGCACAAGCCTTATAGTGTGTACCTTACAGTTAAGGCTTGGGAGGGAGTGACTTCCAGGACTTTGAACTCTGCTTGGAGAAAATTGTGGCCAAAATGTGTCCAAGAGAGGGATTTTGAAGGGTTTGGGGCTGACCCTGAGGACCCTATGCCTGTTGTGAAATCCATTGTACCTCTGGGCAAGTCCGTGGGGTTGGAGGTTAGTGGTGAAGATGTGGAAGATTTGGTGGAGGACCACAGGGAATAGCTAACCACTGAAGAGCTGCAAGAGCTTCATCTGGAAGAGCAACAGACCACAGCTCAGGAACTTGCTTCAGAGGAGGAAGAATGAAGGAGGTGCCTTCTGGAACTGATTACGGCCGATAACCGAGGGTCCACTGTACAGTGTATATCCTTTAGGATAACCAGTGTACTTTTTTTTTTTTTTTTTTATCACACTGGCCGATTCCCACCAAGGCAGGGTGGCCCGAAAAAGAAAAACTTTCACCATCATTCACTCCATCACTGTCTTGCCAGAAGGGTGCTTTACACTACAGTTTTTAAACTGCAACATTAACACCCCTCCTTCAGAGTGCAGGCACTGTACTTCCCATCTCCAGGACTCAAGTCCGGCCTGCCGGTTTCCCTGAATCCCTTCATAAATGTTACTTTGCTCACACTCCAACAGCACGTCAAGTATTAAAAACCATTTGTCTCCATTCACTCCTATCAAACACGCTCACGCATGCCTGCTGGAAGTCCAAGCCCCTCGCACACAAAACCTCCTTTACCCCCTCCCTCCAACCCTTCCTAGGCCGACCCCTACCCCGCCTTCCTTCCACTACAGACTGATACACTCTGGAAGTCATTCTGTTTCGCTCCATTCTCTCTACATGTCCGAACCACCTCAACAACCCTTCCTCAGCCCTCTGGACAACAGTTTTGGTAATCCCGCAACCTCCTCCTAAGTTCCAAACTACGAATTCTCTGCATTATATTCACACCACACATTGCCCTCAGACATGACATCTCCACTGCCTCCAGCCTTCTCCTCGCTGCAACATTCATCACCCACGCTTCACACCCATATAAGAGCGTTGGTAAAACTATACTCTCATACATTCCCCTCTTTGCCTCCAAGGACAAAGTTCTTTGTCTCCACAGACTCCTAAGTGTACCACTCACTCTTTTTCCCTCATCAATTCTATGATTCACCTCATCTTTCATAGACCCATCCGCTGACACGTCCACTCCCAAATATCTGAATACGTTCACCTCCTCCATACTCTCTCCCTCCAATCTGATATTCAATCTTTCATCATCTAATCTTTTTGTTATCCTCATAACCTTACTCTTTCCTGTATTCACCTTTAATTTTCTTCTTTTGCACACCCTACCAAATTCATCCACCAATCTCTGCAGCTTCTCTTCAGAATCTCCCAAGAGCACAGTGTCATCAGCAAAGAGCAGCTGTGACAACTCCCACTTTGTGTGTGATTCTTTATCTTTTAACTCCACGCCTCTTGCCAAGACCCTCGCATTTACTTCTCTTACAACCCCATCTATAAATATATTAAACAACCACGGTGACATCACAAATCCTTGTCTAAGGCCTACTTTTACTGGGAAAAAATTTCTCTCTTTCCTACATACTCTAACTTGAGCCTCACTATCCTCGTAAAAACTCTTCACTGCTTTCAGTAACCTACCTCCTACACCATACACTTGCAACATCTGCCACATTGCCCCCCTATCCACCCTGTCATACGCCTTTTCCAAATCCATAAATGCCACAAAGACCTCTTTAGCCTTATCTAAATACTGTTCACTTATATGTTTCACTGTAAACACCTGGTCCACACACCCCCTACCTTTCCTAAAGCCTCCTTGTTCATCTGCTATCCTATTCTCCGTCTTACTCTTAATTCTTTCAATTATAACTCTACCATACACTTTACCAGGTACACTCAACAGACTTATCCCCCTATAATTTTTGCACTCTCTTTTATCCCCTTTGCCTTTATACAAAGGAACTATGCATGCTCTCTGCGAATCCCTAGATACCTTACCCTCTTCCATACATTTATTAAATAATTGCACCAACCACTCCAAAACTATATCCCCACCTGCTTTTAACATTTCTATCTTTATCCCATCAATCCCGGCTGCCTTACCCCCTTTCATTTTACCTACTGCCTCACGAACTTCCCCCACACTCACAACTGGCTCTTCCTCACTCCTACAAGATGTTATTCCTCCTTGCCCTATACACGAAATCACAGCTTCCCTATCTTCATCAACATTTAACAATTCCTCAAAATATTCCCTCCATCTTCCCAATACCTCTAACTCTCCATTTAATAACTCTCCTCTCCTATTTTTAACTGACAAATCCATTTGTTCTCTAGGCTTTCTTAACTTGTTAATCTCACTCCAAAACTTTTTCTTATTTTCAACAAAATTTGTTGATAACATCTCACCCACTCTCTCATTTGCTCTCTTTTTACATTGCTTCACCACTCTCTTAACCTCTCTCTTTTTCTCCATATACTCTTCCCTCCTTGCATCACTTCTACTTTGTAAAAACTTCTCATATGCTAACTTTTTCTCCCTTACTACTCTCTTTACATCATCATTCCACCAATCGCTCCTCTTCCCTCCTGCACCCACTTTCCTGTAACCACAAACTTCTGCTGAACACTAACACTACATTTTTAAACCTACCCCATACCTCTTCGACCCCATTGCCTATGCTCTCATTAGCCCATCTATCCTCCAATAGCTGTTTATATCTTACCCTAACTGCCTCCTCTTTTAGTTTATAAACCTTCACCTCTCTCTTCCCTGATGCTTCTATTCTCCTTGTATCCCATCTACCTTTTACTCTCAGTGTAGCTACAACTAGAAAGTGATCTGATATATCTGTGGCCCCTCTATAAACATGTACATCCTGAAGTCTACTCAACAGTCTTTTATCTACCAATACATAATCCAACAAACTACTGTCATTTCGCCCTACATCATATCGTGTATACTTATTTATCCTCTTTTTCTTAAAATATGTATTACCTATAACTAAACCCCTTTCTATACAAAGTTCAATCAAAGGGCTCCCATTATCATTTACACCTGGCACCCCAAACTTACCTACCACACCCTCTCTAAAAGTTTCTCCTACTTTAGCATTCAGGTCCCCTACCACAATTACTCTCTCACTTGGTTCAAAGGCTCCTATACATTCACTTAACATCTCCCAAAATCTCTCTCTCTCCTCTGCATTCCTCTCTTCTCCAGGTGCATACACGCTTATTATGACCCACTTCTCGCATCCAACCTTTACTTTAATCCACATAATTCTTGAATTTACACATTCATATTCTCTTTTCTCCTTCCATAACTGATCATTTAACATTACTGCTACACCTTCCTTTGCTCTAACTCTCTCAGATACTCCAGATTTAATCCCATTTATTTCCCCCCACTGAAACTCTCCTACCCCCTTCAGCTTTGTTTCGCTTAGAGCCAGGACAACCAGTGTACATCAGTGATAAAATACAAGCAATAAAATAAAGAAGCCAAAATAGTGAAGTGTAGCAGTGTGCAACAATCTGCTCATCCTGGTGTTGTCATGTGTTTCAGTGTACACAAAGGTTTGAGTTACCACATATAATGAACTGACTAGATTACCAATACATAGTGGAAAGACCTAGTGAATCAAAATTGTCAGTGAAATTACTCAAGGATAGTGATTAAACATAATGGAAGTGTTTTAAACTAAAATGTGGCATTGCATGCGAGAAGTGCCATGTACCCTGGGGTGGTGTGTTACAGTCATATGTCAGGCAGTGCTACCAGGCAACAGTCACAGTATTGTGCCTTTTTTTGTTACCAGGCAACCACACAGGCCTACCATATACTACAACCATATAACACCATATACCCCATACCGCAAAACCCAATCTAGTTCAGTGTGAGGAACTCAGTAAGATCAATAAATTAAAACACAGCCTCTCCTCACTTAATGACAGAGTCCCATCATTAAGTGAGGAGAGGTTGTATTTTTAACAAATTCATCGTTAAGTGAGAAGCATATGTACTATGATGGTAACGAGTTTTTGTCAACCATCTTAGATATTGCTTTAATGTCACCTTTGCACCATTTATAACATTCCTGGTATATCTTTAAATGTTTATACAGTAGTGTACTGTATACCAAAATAAACTGAATACAGTATAGGAAATAAACTAATATACATTATATATGTATTAACCCTTTGACTGTCGCGGCCGTATATATACGTTTGTGAGGTACCGTGTTTGACGTATATATACTCATAAATTCTAGCGGCTTCAAATCAGGCAGGAGAAAGCTAGTAGGCCCACATGTGAGAGAATGGGTCTGTGTGGTCAGTGTGCACCACATAAAAAAAATCCTGGAGCACGCAGTGCATAATGAGAAAAAAAAAACTCCGACCGTTTTTTTTAATTAAAATGCCGACTTTGTGGTCTATTTTCGTATAGTATTTGTGGTTGTATTCTCGTTTTCTTGGTCTCATTTGATAGAATGGAAACTATATTATAGAAATGGAGGTGATTTTGATTAATTTTACTATAAAAAGAACCTGGAAATGGAGCACAAAGTACAGGAAATGTTTGATTTTTGCCGAAGTTCAAAAGTAAACAAATGATGTCATTGTCCAATAAATGTCCAAATAGCCATTCTAATACGCAGTCATGAATGGGTTGATGTAATTTTTACAATTATTACAGTATTGCAGTAGTCTGCATAACAGTAAATCTTCTATTTTTTGTTTGAATAAAATTTCAAAATAAAAAGCAAGAGTAATATCACAGGGACCTGGAGACATGACTGATGAACAAAGAAAATGTTATTTTAGAGACAGGAATGTCTGCATTGTTCATTCTGGACCTTATTTTGAAATTGTTGTATTTTTTAATTTTCGTGAAATTGGCCAAATTGCAAATTTCTGACCAAGTTATTGGGTAGTTGAAATCGGTAAATGGGCAGTTTCTTGTACTCAATCGATAGAAAAAATAGAGTTCTGAAGAAATAGTTATGAGTTTGGTTGACTGGAATAACGGAATTAGCCGAAAATAGGGCTCAAAGTGGGCGAAATTGCCGATTTTTAAATATCACCGAAGTCGCTAACTTCGTGAGAGCGTAATTCCGTCAGTTTTCCATCAAATTTCGTTTTTTTGGTGTCTTTACAATCGGGAAAAGATTCTCTATCATTTCATAAGAAAAAATAATTTTTTTTTTCGAATATTTTGCGACACCAGAAGCAACTTCAGGATTTGGCCCTTCGACAATCAAAGGGTTAATACTGGTCAGAGACCCCATCGTAATTCCAAGGCGTTGGTAAACGAGTACATCGTTAAGTGAGGAGAGGCTGTATACGAGTGATCAGTGAGGAATGAATCCGGAAGGTTATACAGTGAACAAAACAAGATTAACCCTTCGACTATTTTGGTCGTATATACATGTCTTACGAGCCACATGTTTGACGTATATATACTCAAAAATTCTAGCGGCTTCAAATCAAGCAGGAGAAAGCTGGTAGGCCCACATGTGAGAATGGGTCTGTGTGGTCAGTGTGCATGATGTAAAAAAAAATCCTGCAGCACGCAGTGGATAATGAGAAAAAACTCCGACCGTGTTTTTGGATTAAAACGCCGACTTTGTGGTCTATTTTCGTATAGTATTTATGGTTGTATTCTCGTTTTCTTGGCCTCATTTGATAGAATGGAAAACATATTATAGAAACAGAGGTGATTTTGATTGGGTTTACTATGAAAAGAACTTTGAAATGGAACTCAAAATAGGGGAAATGTTTGATTTTTGCTGATATTCAAAAGTAAACAAATGATGTCATTGTCCAATAAAAGTACAAGTAGCCATTCTAATATGCGGTCATGAATGGGTTGACATTATTTATACAATTATTACAATATTGCAGTAGTCTGCATAACAGCAAATCTTTTATTTTTTGTTTGAATAAAAATTAAAAATAGAAAGTAAGAGTAATATCAGAGGGGCCTGGAGACGTGACTGATGAACAAAGAAAATGTTATTTTAGAGCCAGGAATGTCTGCATTGTGCATTGTTAATTCTGGACCCTATTTTGAAATTGGCATATTTTTTAATCTGCATGAAATTGGCCAAATTGCAAATTTCTGACCACGTTATTGGGTAGTTGAAATCAGTAAATTGGCAGTTTCTTGTACTCAAACGATAGAACAAATGGATATCTAACGAAATAGCTGAGAGTTTGGTCGACTGGAACAATGGAATTAGCCAAAAATAGGGCTCAAAGAGGGCGAAATCGCCAATTCGTAAATATCACCAAGGTCGCTAACTTCGCAAGAGCGTAATTCCGTAAGTTTTCCATCAAATTTCGTTCTTTTGGTGTCATTACCATTGGGAAAAGATTCTCTATCATTTCTTAAGAAAAAAATTTTTTCTTTCAAAAATTTTTCGATACCAGGAGACACCTCAGGATTTGGGGTTGCAACAGTCAAAGGGATAAATGCAGAGGAAATATGTAACATGTCCACCCCGAGGAGGAAAACAAGATGTCATGTGACCTTTGACCCCCTCCACCCATGACCCCTACCCATCACCGTAATAGTCATCAAATTCACCCACTACCCACATACCACAAGCCTCGGTTTCTATAAATACATCTCGCATATTACTGTCACTAGTGCAGAGAAAGGTAAAGTGGAAATCAGTTTTTTTCATGGCATACAGAGTGTAGTAGTATACAGGCAAGATGTCAGTACAGCACACATGTGGGACATGTAAAAAAATCTTTGGAAGGAAATCCAGGATCATAGGCAACCTGTGCTTTTCCACGCATCATATCTCTTGTGCAAGAATAAACAATGCCTCAAAAAATGACCTCGAATTGGCAAGGTGCTTCTGGTTGTGCAATAAAGATATAGAATTTTGGGCAGGTATCAAAAAGGTACTAAGGAGGGTAATAAATAATAAAAATAAGCAAGAAAATAAAGATGAACCCTTGGACAGTCTACCAAAGATATATAAAACATGAGAGGAAGAGATAGGAGGAGTGAACCAAAAAATGTAGAATGCCCATATCACAACAGATGACTTGAAACTATATAGTCACCCACTGACTGGGAGTGGTAATGTATAAGGATCTTACTTTCAACGATTACAACAGTGCTACAATCACAACTGCAAAGAAAATGAGGATGAATAATGAGAATGTTCAAAACAAGAGATGCCAAGCCAATGATGATCCTTTTTAAATTTCTTGTTCTCTCTAGACTGGAATACTGCTGTACATTAACACTTCCATTCAAAGCAGGTGAAACTGCAGATCTAGAGTGTACAGAGAACCTTTACTGCACATATAAGCTCCATCAAACACCTAAACTACTGGGAACGCTTGGAAGCACTTGACTTGTACTCGCTGGAATGCAGGCAAGAGATCATAATCTACACTTGGAAAATCCTAGAAGGAATGGTCCCAAATCTGCACACAGAATCACTACCTACAAAAGTAAAAGACTGGGCAGGTGGTGCAAAATACCCCCAATGACGAGTAGGGGCACCATTGGTACACTAAGAGAAAACACAGTAAGTGTTCAGGGCCCAAGGCTGCTCAACAGCCTCCCACCATGCATAAGAGGAATTACCAATAGGCCCCTGGCTGCCTTCAAGAGGAAGCTGGACAGATACTTAGTCAGTGCCAGATCAGCCAAGCTGTGGTTCATACGTTGGACTACGTGCAGCCAGCAGTAACAGCCTGGTTGATCAGGCCCTGATCCACAGGGAGGACTGGTCATGGACCAGGCCGGGGGGGCATTGATCCCCGGAATACCTTCCAGGTAAACTCCAGGTACTACTACTACTATTCCCACCTTTCTGGTCCTGTCCCTGCCAGCTGGCCTATATATATACTGCCTCCATCTCTTTCGTCTGTTAGTGTGACTTTGTAAAATAGTCCAAGTTGGACCGAAATGTTGTCATAAGCTCCTCTCTCCTATGTTCTAGTCACAGTACTGTGCCTTTTTGTTCTTTAGCTAATGTTTACTGGTAATACTTGTTTGCCTAAGCCACAATAATACAAGTCTCTTCAGAAAAAAATAAATGGAAATACTCGAGTTAGAATTACGAGGAAGGTTTTATTTGGGCTTCGAGTACATAAATATAAATATCTCCATGGAGAAGTGGAACAAAAAAGTTCTTCCTCCATAACCCATGCATGTCATAAGAGAAGACTAAAATGCCGGAAGTGAGGGACTAGTGGGATACGACCGGTGTGTTGAAAAAATATAAGTATTTCTTTTTACACCTAGGTAGTAGGTTGGTAGACAGCAACCGCCCAGGGAGGTACTACCGTCCTGCCAAGTGAGTGTAAAACGAAAGCCTGTAATTGTTTTACATGATGGTAGGATTGTTGGTGTCCTTTTTTCTGTCTCATGAACATGCAAGATTTCAGGTACGTCTTGCTACTTCTACTTACACTTAGGTCACACTACACATACATGTACAAGCGTATATATACACACCCCTCTGGGTTTTCTTCTATTTTCTTTCTAGTTCTTGTTCTTGTTTATTTCCTCTTATCTCCATGGGGAAGTGGAACAGAATTCTTCCTCCGTACGCCATGCGTGTTGTAAGAGGCAACTAAAATGCCGGGAGCAAGGGGCTAGTAACCCCTTCTCCTGTATATATTACTAAATGTAAAAGGAGAAACTTTCGTTTTTCCTTTTGGGCCACCCCGCCTCAGTGGGATATGGCCATGTGTTGAAAGAAAGAAAGATTTCTTTTTACAATAGTCTTGAGGGAACACAGGTGTTATGGACATAAAAATACACTATGGAGGATGAGCCTGGACATAGAAATCATTCCAAAAGCCCCTAAAAATACCACAAAAGTGGCAATAAAGCAATTACAAAATACTAGATCGATAGTATTAACATCTCGCATCTACATCTTTAGTCTCAACCCTTTTCACCACTTTTCTCCTCACATCCCCAAGTTAAAACCCCTTCTGTGTAACAATTTTAAAAAATCTCATGGTAATAAAACTTAAGCAAAGTGATAGGGTTAAGCAGCAGGACTGTTAATCACATGGAATCTCAACAACTGCACAACCCAAGGCAGCATGGGTTTAAAGCAAGTCACTCCTGCCTCTCAATTGCTTGACCATTACAACATGGTCTTCACTGCAATAACAACGTAATAATTTGGGATTTCATCATTCTTGAACGCCTGTTCTTTTGAAAAATTCACACGTGCTCGAGCATCAAACTATATATTCTACTGTTTAATAATACTAAAGTTTATATTCACATGTGACGGTACAACTGTCAAGATCATAAACTCTGAAAAAGAGGTGTGTTTTCAACTATGACTTAACCCTTTCAGGGTCCAAGGCCCAAATCTGGAGTCACGCACCAGTGTCCAAGAATTTTCAAAAAAAAATTTATTTTTTCTTATGAAATCATAGAGAATCTTTTTGTGAAGGTAATAAAACAAAAAGTACGAAATTTGGTGGAAAATTGACGAAATTATGCTGTCGCGAATTTTGATGTGTCAGCGACATTTACGAATCGGCGATTTTGCCCACTTTGACTCCCATTTTAGGCCAATTACATTATTCCAATCAACCAAATTCTTAGCTATTTCACGAGTATTACTTCTATTCTATCGATTGAGCACAAGAAATCGCCAAGTCAACTGTTTCAACTACAAAATAAAGTGATCGGAAATTGTTAATTTGGCCAATTTAACACAAAGTTCAAAATATTCCAATTTCAAAATAGGGTCCAGAATAAACAATGTAGGCATTCCTGGCACTAAACTAACGTTTCCTCTGTTCATTAGTTATGTTTTGAGGCTTTACAAATAAATTCCATTTTGATTTTTTATTCACATAATGAATTTTTATTCACACCAAAAAATAGAAGATTTACTGTTATGCAATACTGTAATAATTGTATAAATATCATCACCATATTTGTGAATGTATATTAGGCCCACCAGCTGACGTGTATTAGACGTGTGAGGTCGTTTGTTTACTCTTGAATATCGGCAAAAAATTAACATTTCCGCTACTTTGAGCTCAGTTTCAAGCCATTTCCAGTGCTAAAACCAATCAAAATCATCTCTATTTCTGTAATATGTCTTCCATTCTATCAAATGAGACCAAGAAATCGCAAATACAACTATAAGAAACATACGAAAAAACACTGCAAAGTTGCTGTTTTAATCGAAAAATCATGATTTAAGTTTTTTTCTCTCATTATACACAGTGTGCTGCAGGATCTGTTTTATGTGGTGCACACATACCACATAGATGTATTCTCTCATATCTAGGCCCAAATGTACCACTCACAGTTTATCAGAGTGAGCCGAGCTCATGGCGTAGATCTACGGTTTGGACCCTGAACGTAAAGCCGTAGATCTACGGGACGGACCCTGAAAGGGTTAAAAGCATACAGATGCCTGACTCTGAAGAGACACTGGTAACATTAATACAGTCCGGGAACTACAAGAGTTCTTTCTCCAAATGATTTCTCCCCAACAGCAAGGTCAGTCTACAAGGGTCCATAGCAATTTTTAGAAACATTCTGAGCCTCACGTAAAAAAGGTAAAGGCACATTAACAGTGATCCTATAGACTGTACACTGCCAGCACCACAATCAAAAGAACCAAAATCTCCAATCCGTATGAAGACATTCCCTGATGATCAAAATCTGTTTTACCTTTACTTAGTTTCAATTCTATATTTGTCATCTAAGTCCGAACATCAAGCAGAAGAGAACCAAATGAGCTTTTGATCTTTCACATTCAAAACCCATATGTAAACCTGGGTATCGTCAGCATAAATATGATAATGAACCACATGGACATTTAGCAGTACCAAGTAAACAATGACCAATAAACAACACAACAGGGCAGAGGAGATGGCTCAAATACAAAATCAATGACTACCGCTCTTTACGACCGCCCAAAAAGATATGATTTCAGAAGCGACAAAGCAGTATCTCTAAGACCACAACTGAGAGATCACTTACCAGTAATCTATGATTAGTGGTGTGAACGGCAGCAAAAGAGGTCCAACATGATTTACAGTGATGCATTTCTTAAGGTCCAAGAAAATTAACATCAATGAATATCTTAAACAAGTGTTTAGTACCAGATTATAAATTTTTTAAAAGTACTCAGTTGAATGATACAGTCTATATGAAGATTGAAAACATGGTAAAAACTATTTGATTCCAGAAAAGAAAACAATTTATCAATAATAGTACTTTCAATCAATTTATATAGGAATGCAAGATCTGAAATAAGAGAATAGTTTAACACATTTTCTGAATCAAGGAAGGGCTTGAGGAGAGGATGAACCAAAGGCCTTCCCCCAGTAGAAGTAAAATACAGATGAAATGAACAAACTTGGTTAAAGCCTTGGAAAAGTGTCAACATGGTGTAATAGCCTACAAAATGCATGCAAAAGAATAAATGGAAAAGTGGACAGATGTATAATTTCTTAAATAGAACCCAAAATGTAATAGTGAACTGAGTAATATGAAAGTGAAAAGCTGTTCCCCAAGACAGCACTAACCTGTTCTCTTTCTCATTCTTATATCCGACAGGCACAAACCATAGCACTATCTTGCTCTGCAGATACCAGAATGTATACAAAAGTAAAATCTATCAAAGACTTTTTTTTTTTTTCAACAAGTTGGCTGTCTCCCACCGAGGCAGGGTGACCCAAAATGAAAATACTTTCATCATTATTCAACATTTTCACCTCACTCATACATAATCACTGTTTTTGAAGAGGTGCTCAGAATACAACAGTTTAGAAGCATATATAAAGATATATAACATACCCCTCCAAACTGCCAATATGCCCAGGGGTGAGAGGAGCAACTCTCATTGCTGAGATCCAGGGAATAAACCCTGGACTTTATAATAAAACAAAATTCTAGCATCTCCTCAAGGGAATTTCTTTGATGCCAGTGAGGGGCTCTTGATCTTTATTATCACACTGGCCGATTCCCACCAAGGCAGGGTGGCCCGAAAAAGAAAAACTTTCACCATCATTCACTCCATCACTGTCTTGCCAGAAGGGTGCTTTACACTACAGTTTTTAAACTGCAACATTAACACCCCTCCTTCAGAGTGCAGGCACTGTACTTCCCATCTCCAGGACTCAAGTCCGGCCTGCCGGTTTCCCTGAACCCCTTCATAAATGTTACTTTGCTCACACTCCAACAGCACGTCAAGTATTAAAAACCATTTGTCTCCATTCACTCCTATCAAACACGCTCACGCATGCCTGCTGGAAGTCCAAGCCCCTCGCACACAAAACCTCCTTTACCCCCTCCCTCCAACCTTTCCTAGGCCGACCCCTACCCTGCCTTCCTTCCACTACAGACTGATACACTCTTGAAGTTATTCTGTTTCGCTCCATTCTCTCCACATGTCCCAACCACCTCAACAACCCTTCCTCAGCCCTCTGGACAACAGTTTTGGTAATCCCGCACCTCCTCCTAACTTCCAAACTACGAATTCTCTGCATTATATTCACACCACACATTGCTCTCAGACATGACATCTCCACTGCCTCCAGCCTTCTCCTCGCTGCAACATTCATCACCCATGCTTCACACCCATATAAGAGCGTTGGTAAAACTATACTCTCATACATTCCCCTCTTTGCCTCCAAGGACAAAGTTCTTTGTCTCCACAGACTCCTAAGTGCACCACTCACCCCTCATCAATTCTATGATTCACCTCATCTTTCATAGACCCATCCGCTGACACGTCCACTCCCAAATATCTGAATACATTCACCTCCTCCATACTCTCTCCCTCCAATCTGATATCCAATCTTTCATCACCTAATCTTTTTGTTATCCTCATAACCTTACTCTTTCCTGTATTCACTTTCAATTTTCTTCTTTTGCACACCCTACCAAATTCATCCACCAATCTCTGCAACTTCTCTTCAGAATCTCCCAAGAGCACAGTGTCATCAGCAAAGAGCAACTGTGACAACTCCCACTTAATGTGTGATTCTTTATCTTTTAACTCCACGCCTCTTGCCAAGACCCTCGCATTTACTTCTCTTACAACCCCATCTATAAATATATTAAACAACCACGGTGACATCACACATCCTTGTCTAAGGCCTACTTTTACTGGGAAATAATTTCCTTCTTTCCTACATACTCTAACTTGAGCCTCACTGTCCTCGTAAAAACTCTTCACTGCTTTCAGTAACCTACCTCCTACACCATACACCTGCAACATCTGCCACATTGCTCCCCTATCCACCCTGTCATACGCCTTTTCCAAATCCATAAATGCCACAAAGACTTCTTTAGCCTTATCTAAATACTGTTCACTTATATGTTTCACTGTAAACACCTGGTCCACACACCCCCTACCTTTCCTAAAGCCTCCTTGTTCATCTGCTATCCTATTCTCCGTCTTACTCTTAATTCTTTCAATAATAACTCTACCATACACTTTGCCAGGTATACTCAACAGACTTCTTTCTTTCTTTCAACACACCGGCCGTATCCCACTGAGGCGGGGTGGCCCAAAAGGAAAAACGAATGTTTCTCCTTTTACATTTAGTAATATATACAGGAGAAGAGGTTACTAGCTCCTTGCTCCCGGCATTTTAGTCGCCTCTTACAACACGCATGGCTTACGGAGGAAGAATTCTGTTCCACTTCCCCATGGAGATAAGAGGAAATAAACAAGAATAAGAACTAGAAAGAAAATAGAAGAAAACCCAGAGGGGTGTGTATATATGTGCTTGTACATGTATGTGTAGTGTGACCTAAGTGTAAGTAGAAGTAGCAAGACATACCTGAAATCTTGCATGTTCATGAGACAGAAAAAAGGACACCAGCAATCCTACCATCATGTAAAACAATTACAGGCTTTCGTTTTACACTCACTTGGCAGGACGGTAGTACCTCCCTGGGTGGTTGCTGTCTACCAACCTACTACCTATAACTCAACAGACTTATCCCCCTATAATTTTTGCACTCTCTTTTATCCCCTTTGCCTTTATACAAAGAAACTATGCATGCTCTCTGCCAATCCCTAGGTACCTTACCGTCTTCCATACATACACTGCCTGTACTCTCATTAGCCCATCTATCCTCCAATAGCTGTTTATATCTTTCCCTAACTGCCTCCTCTTTTAGTTTATAAACCTTCACCTCTCTCTTCCCTGATGCTTCTATTCTCCTTGTATCCCATCTACCTTTTACTCTCAGTGTAGCTACAACTAGAAAGTGATCTGATATATCTGTGGCCCCTCTATAAACATGTACATCCTGAAGTCTACTCGAGAGTCTTTTATCTACCAATACATAATCCAACAAACTACTGTCATTTCGCCCTACATCATATCTTGTATACTTATTTATCCTCTTTTTCTTAAAATATGTATTACCTATAACTAAACCCCTTTCTATACAAAGTTCAATCAAAGGGCTCCCATTATCATTTACACCTGGCACCCCAAACTTACCTACCACACCCTCTCTAAAAGTTTCTCCTACTTTAGCATTCAGGTCCCCTACCACAATTACTCTCTCACTTCGTTCAAAGGCTCCTATACATTCACTTAACATCTCCCAAAATCTCTCTCTCTCCTCTGCATTCCTCTTTTCTCCAGGTGCATACACGCTTATTATGACCCACTTCTCGCATCCAACCTTTACTTTAATTCACATAATTCTTGCATTTACACATTCATATTCTCTTTCCATAACTGATCATTCAACATTACTGCTACCCCTTCCTTTGCTCTAACTCTCTCAGATACTCCAGATTTAATCCCATTTATTTCCCCCCACCGAAACTCCCCTACCCCCTTCAGCTTTGTTTCGCTTAGGGCCAGGACATCCAACTTCTTTTCATTCATAACATCAGCAATCATCTGTTTCTTGTCATCTGCACTACATCCACGCACATTCAAGCATCCCAGTTTTATAAAGTTTTTCTTCTTCTCTTTTTTAGTAAATGTCTACAGGAGAAGGGGTTACTAGCCCATTGCTCCCAGCATTTTAGTCGCCTCATACGACACGCATGGCTTACGGAGGAAAGATTCTTTTCCACTTCCCCATGGACAATAGAAGAAATAAAGAAGAACAAGAGCTATGTAGAAAAAGGAGAAAAACCTAGATGTATGTATATATATATGCATGTGCATGTCTGTGAAGTGTGACCAAAGTGTAAGTTGGAGTAGCAAGATATCCCTGTTATCTAGCGTGTTTATGAGACAGAAAAAGACACCAGCAATATATCCCTCCCAAATGCCAATATCCCAAACCCCTCCTTTAGAGTGCAGGCATTGTACTGCCCATTTCCAAGACAAGTCCAGCTATATAAAAACTGGTTTCCCTGAATCCCTTCACTAAATATTACCCTGCTCACACTCCAACAGATCGTCAGGCCCCAAATACCATTTGTCTCCATTCACTCCTATCTAACACGCTCACGCATGCTTGCGGGAAATCCAAGCCCCTCGCCCACAAAACCTCCTTTACCCCATCCCTCCAACCTTTTCGAGGACGACCCCTATCCAGCCTTCCTTCCCCTGCAGATTTATACCCTCTCCATGCCATTCTACTTTGATCCATTCTCTCTAAATGACCAAACCACCTCAACAACCCCTCTTCAGTCCTAACTAATACTTTTATTAACTCCGCACCTCCTAATTTCCACACTCCGAATTTTCTGCATAATATTCACACCACACATTGCCCTTAGACAGGAGATCTCCACTGCCTCCAACCGCCTCCTCGCTGCAGCATTTACAACCCAAGGTCCACACCCATATAAAAGTGTTGGTACTACTGTATTTTCATACATTCCCTTCTTTGCCTCCATAGATAACATTTTTTGTCTCCACATATACCTCAATGCACCACTCACCTTTTTTCCTTCATCAATTCTATGATTAACCTCATCCTTCACAAATCCATCTGCTGATACGTTAACTCCCAAATATCTGAAAACATTCACTTGTTCCATACTTCTCCCCAATTTGATATCCAAGTTTTCTTCATCTAAATCATTTGATACCCTCATCACCTTACTCTTTTCTATGTTCACTTTCAACTTCCTATCTTTACACACACTCCCAAACTCGTCCACTAACCTTTGCAATTTTTCTTTAGAATCTCCCATAAGCACAGTATCATCAGCAAAAAGTAACTGTCAATTCCCATTTTTTATTTGATTCCCCATAATTTAATCCCACCCCTCTCCCGAACACCCTAGCATTTACTTCTTTTACAACTCCATCTATAAATGTTAAACAACCATGGTGACATTACACATCCCTGTCTAAGACCTACTTTTACCGGGAAGTAGTCTCCCTCTCTTCTACACACCCTAACCTGAGCCTCACCATTCTCATAAAAACTCTTTACAGCATTTAGTAACTTACCACCTATTCCATATACTTGCAACATCTGCCACATTGCTCCCCTATCCACTATCATATGCCTTTTCTAAATCCACAAATTTCATCAGGAGCACTGCAATTTAACCATCTGTACACTGTTAGCTGATAGTCTTGACATATGGAAACAAATCCCCTACAACCCTTTTCCTCATTTAATCTCCAATTAAAGTAAGCAAAACTCCCAAAAAATGAATAAGCTTTAATAATCATTTGCATCAGCATTCTGAGCTTGCTAAATACCAGTCAAGAATCCCTGGAAAAAGCATACATCAGCAGGTACTGGACACCACACACAAAACAAGAAGCAGAAGAAAATAAAATGATGGAGCTGGATACATCAAAGGCAGTGGGTCATGACTCACCACTTATTCTGCGAGGGGAAACAGCAGTGTCTAAACCGCTAGCTGTCATACAAGTCGAACATGGAACAGTTGCCCGAGATGTGGCAAAGCTAATGTAGTATCTACATTTATGAAAGGAGACAGGTGGGTGGTACTAAACTAAATGCCAGTTTCACTGACATGAATATCATGCAAGGTAATGAAGATAGTCAGAACTGTAGAAGAGCACTTGGAGAAAAGTGGTTTCACAATAACAACCAGTGTTGGTTCAGAGATGGCATGTCTTAGTTTACCAACCTTTAGAAATTGACAAACTAACTTAAGTTCAATAAGACGAGGGTTGGGTAGATCACATTTTATTAGACAGCAAGAACACATTTGATGCTGTACCCACACAAGATTGAGGCAAAAACTTGAGAAGCAGGTAGGAACAACTGGGAACGTACTCCAGTGAATCACAGAGTACCATACGGAAAGTTAGCAGAGCGATTGTCCAGGAAGAGATGTCAGAATGGGGAAGAGTAACAAGGGTACCACAAAGATTGGTATTAGGACCAGTGATGTTTCTGGTTTATGCAGATGGAACAGTCAGATGTATTTCTATTCATTGACTATGTAAATCTAATGAGAATACACAGAAGAGAACGAAGAGGACAAAAATGAAGAATAATCCAATCCCAGCAAATGAAAGGTTATGAAGGCTGGGGAAGAGCCCAGAAGACCAGATAGTACAGACCTGTGGGACAGAGGCTGTAGACCACATTCAGAGACGACCTGCAAATAAGCACAGTGCCTAACAACCAAACAACCTGTAGCCAATGTTCCCTTGCCAAATCTGAGTGTGCCCTCCACGAATCTCAACAGTCATTCTGGGTGCTTTATGCAACATACGTTAGGCCCGTCTTGGAGTACGCAGCACCAATATGGAACCCATGCCCAAGGAAATATGTAGACACTGGAAAATGTGCACAAATAGGCAATGAGACTAGTCCCAGAGCTAAGGGGTATGAGTTACAAGGAAAGGCTTGAAGAATTGAATCTAATGACCCTGTTGGACAAAGGGACCAGAGTAGACATAACATACAAAATGCTCCTATGAACTGATAGGACAGACGGGCAACCTGTTTCAGAGGTGGGAAATAGTAACTTTGGGGCACAGCTGGAAGCTAAAGACAGATGAGTCACAAGGATGTTTAAGAGTAGTATTTCTTGTCTCAGGGTGGTCAGGAAGTGGAGTGACTTCATTGAAGTGGGCTAGGAAAGTGAATTTGTCAAGAGGCAAGAGGTGGAGCCAGGAACTAAGACCCGGCCCCTTAACCCTTTGAGGGTTTTCGTCGTACTAGTACGTCTTACGCGTAGGGGTTTTTGACGTACTAGTACTCATAAATTCTAGCGGCCTCAAATCTAGTGGGAGAAAGCTGGTAGGCCTTCATATGAAAGAATGGGTCTATGTGGTCAGTGTGCACAGTCTAAAAAAAAATCCTGCAGCACACAGTGCATAATGAGAAAAAAAAAACTTTGACCATTTTTTTTTAATAAATCAGCGACTTTGCAGTGTATTTTCGTATGGTATTTATTGTTGTATTCTAGTTTTCTTGGTCTCATTTTATAGAATGGAAGACATATTACAGAAATAGAGATGATTTTGACTGGTTTTACAAAGAAAGCTGCCTTGAAATTGAGCTCAAAGTAGCAGAAATGTTCGATTTTTACCAAACTTCAAAAGTAAACAAATCGTGCCAAGCGTGCAATACACGTCAACTGGTGAGTCTAATATTCTTTCACAAGTGCACCAATAATATTTATACCATTTTTTACACTAATGCAGTAGTCTGCATAACAGTAAATCTTATATTTTTTGTGAAAATAAAAATTCAAAGTGGAAAGCAAAAGAGTATAAGAGGGGCCTTGAGATGTGAATAATGACTAGAGGAAATGTCATTTTAGTGCCAGGAATGTCTTTCTTGTTTATTCTTTACCCTATTCGGAAATTGGCATCTTTTGAAATTTGTGTGAAATTGGCAAAATTGCTAAATTCTGACCACTGTACTGGATAGTTGAATTTCATAAATGAGTGGTTTCTTGCACCCATTCGATAGAAAAAATGGAGTTCTAGCGAAATATTCATGTTTTTTGTCGACTAGTACAGTGAAATTGGCCGAAAATGGGGCTCAAAGTGGGCAAAATCGCCAATGCGTAAACATCGCCGAGACCGCTAACTTTGCGAGAGCATAATTCCGTAAGTTTTCTATCAAATTTCAAACTTTTGGTGTCTTTATGATCGGGAAAAGATTCTCTATCTTTTCATAAGAAAAAATAATTTTTTTTTTTTTTTAAATTTGGCCGACCCTGAGAACGAGTTTTGGAGAGGGCCTGTCGACCCTCAAAGGGTTAAACCACAAACAAGATAGTACAGGTCTCCCTCAACATTCACGTTTTCAACTTTCACGGGCTTCACACATTCATGAATTCCCAACCGCCAAATTCCCAGCCACCAAATTCCCAGCCACCAAATCATATTTAAGCTTCCCGCCACCTGCGAGTCCCTACTACCCTCCCTCTGACCCCCGCAACTGGCAGCCAGCCCTCCCACCACTCAGTGTGGCGAGTGTTTTGTTTGTTCATTATTTGCTATTAAACTACAGTATAAATAATGTAAACCCATTCATGACTGCATATTGGAATGGCTATTCGGACAGGTATTAGACTGTGACATCATGTGTTTACTCTTGAACACTGCAAAGAATTAAACATTTCTGCTACAGCTAATAATAATAATGATAATGATAATAATAATAATAATAATAAATAATAAATAATAAATAATAAATAATAATAATAATAATAATAATAATAATAATAATGAATATGATATAATTGAAGAAGGAAATTGTACGAAAATACGAGGGAGTGGTTGACACATCGTCAGTGTGACTTTGTTTATGCTGGAGTGAACATTGTCTCCCTGCTCTTCCAAACATTTCACAATAATTCATTGTGTTTGGTGCTTGTAGACTGAGTGTGACTGGAGTGGTAGAGGCAGTGATGATTGAGGCAATGGTATTTAATAACATACATGTTAATAACAATACAAGTTATTAATAATAACATGTACTATTATTATTTATAACATGTATGTTATTAAATACCACTGCCTCAACCGCTGAATTATTGTGAAATGTTTGGAAGAGCAGGGAGACTAATGTTCACTCCAGCATAAACAAAGTCACACTGACAATGTGTCAACCATTCCCTCGTATTTTTGTACAATTTCCTTCTTCAATTATATCATATTTATTATTATTATTATTATTATTATTACTATTGTTATTATTAGCAATAGCAGAAATGTTCGATTCTTTGCCGTGTTCAAGAATAAACAGATGATGTCACCGTCTAACACCTTTCCTAATAGCCATTCCAATATGCAGTCATGAATGGGTTTACATTATTTATTCTGTAGTTTAATAGCAAATAATGAACAAACAAAACACTCGCCACACTGAGTGGTGGGAGGGCTGGCTGCCAGTTGCGGGGGTCGGAGAGAGGGTAGTAGGGACTCGCAGTGGTGGAGGCAGTGGTGGAGGCACTGGTGGAAGCAGTGGTGGAGTCTGTGGTATTTAATAACATACATGTTATTAACATACATGTTATTAAATAACATACATTATTAAAGCATAACATGTATATATTTAGTACAATTTACGACGTTTTCATGTATTTTATGATTATTCATGGTTCAACAAGTTAAGGAAGCAGTACTGTAATATATTTCCCTACAATATATTGGGGCACCAAACATTCACGGTTTTTCAACATTCGTGAGGCTCTTGATCCCCTAACCCTCGCGAATGTTGAGGGAGACCTGTACACAACTATAGTATCATGTATCAAATAAGAGAAATCTCTGTACAGCATATAGCAAACACATTTTTGCTTATAAATAATTGAAGCAGATTAATACAGAACTTACCAATGGTACGGATTCTACTTCACAAAATTCAACATAAGCAATTCCCTTTGATCTGCGTGTCTTAGTGTCTGTGATGATACGAACATCATTCACCTTCCCTACAACACTGAAGAAGTCCTCCAAATCTCGCGAGCGAATACGAGATGAAAGTTGCATGCAGAACACAGTTCGAGCATCTCTCTCTTCTACAGACAGTTCTCTGGAAAAAATGGTAACTTAATAATTTGTGTAGCAAATATATATTAAGTCAAACATGGTACTTAGTAACCACACTCTTTTTTGGACTAATTCAATATGAATCATAAATAACCCCAATGAATACTGACAACAGGAAGGGTTGATTGTGCTTGAAATAAAACAGTGCAACAGGACTATTTTACTGACATACAGAAAAACAATAACGTGATGAGTGTGTACGGTGAAAATGGGCGATTAAAATGCAGAAAAGGTTAGGCAATTAATATTTTGAGATTAACAATTTGCATACATGGAACACAAAAGAAAATTATGGAAAAGAAAGGGTAAGGATAATCGGAGATTTTACGTTATGAAAAGTAAAAGGCATAACTATGGATGAAAGAAATCTAACAAATATAAATAATGTTTGAAACTGAAATCTGGATATAAGAAGATACTATATACTTGTTAAGATTAGAGGACGCTGGAGGCAATAGACATGTCATGCCTGAGACCAAAGTGCTATGTAAGCCATTACGTAGTGAATTAAGAGCTTAGAGATTAGAGGGTTACCAAAAACATTATTCAGCAGGCTAATAAGGGGATGTAGGGGTGGTTTGGATATTCAAAGAATGGAGCAAAGCAGGATGACTAGGATGATGTATGGATCTAGGTGGAGAAAAGGAGTAGGAGTCATCCCAGGAAATGGAGATGGGAAGGGGGGAGTTGTTTTGGATCCTAGTGGCTTGGATATCCAACAAGTCTGTGAGAGCTCATTAGACTGGAATGGAGAATCTTCATAGAGGTGTAAAGAAAAATTAACACTACATGGATAATTAGCCCTTTCACTGTTACTAACAAAGATCAGTAACAATAATAGCACCTTCAAATATTCTGTGATCAGTAAATTTTGTCCTAGATATTAGAAAATGGGTCTATACAGTGGAGGGTGTACAGCATAAAAACAAATCCTGCCCTATGCAGTGCATGTTGGGAACATCAAACCTTTGAAACTGTGGTTAAGTAAAAATAGTGAGTAATTGTCTAGTGTAGTTTTTATGCTTTATTGGCATTTCTTGGCATCAGGTACACTGGAAAACATAGTGAAATGATGATTTGGTTGTTTCAGAGAGGAAGTAGCCTGAAACAGCCCTCAAAGAGCAGTAATATGCATTAGATTTATAGCAATTTACCTGAGGAAGGGTAAGTGTCCCCCCTCCTATTTGTTTTATGGGTTTTTACTAGGTTTCCTTCAATTATTTAGACAGTCGAAACTATGATCAATCAACCTATTCTAGGAATAGGATGACGTTTATTTGTGATGATGGATTCAATATAGAGAGCTAATGTTATACACAAACCTGAGAACGTGATTAATGAAAAGAAGGACTGTAGTGACTGGAATGCCCGGTGCTTATTTTGGACTTTTAAATCTGAATTTACAATATTAGCCAAATTACCAATTCTAGGCCCTTTTAAGGTAACTCTGTTCGCTGAATCAGTAGCTCTTGTGTTCAACTGATAGAATGGAACATATAGCATAACAGCCAGGAAATGGGTCAGTGAGTAAAAATAAGCCTCAAATTGGGTGAAATCACAGTGTTCTTGACTTCCAACCTTGTGCTTGTGTTAATCCATAAGTTTTCCATCAAATTTCACATTTTTGGTGTATGGTGTAGGAGGTAGGTTACTGAAAGCAGTGAAGAGTTTTTACGAGGATAGTGAGGCTCAAGTTAGAGTATGTAGGAAAGAGGGAAATTTTTTCCCAGTAAAAGTAGGCCTTAGACAAGGATGTGTGATGTCACCGTGGTTGTTTAATATATTTATAGATGGGGTTGTAAGAGAAGTAATGCGAGGGTCTTGGCAAGAGGCGTGGAGTTAAAAGATAAAGAATCACACACAAAGTGGGAGTTGTCACAGCTGCTCTTTGCTGATGACACTGTGCTCTTGGGAGATTCTGAAGAGAAGTTGCAGAGATTGGTGGATGAATTTGGTAGGGTGTGCAAAAGAAGAAAATTAAAGGTGAATACAGGAAAGAGTAAGGTTATGAGGATAACAAAAAGATTAGGTGATGAAAGATTGAATATCAGATTGGAGGGAGAGAGTATGGAGGAGGTGAATGTATTCAGATATTTGGGAGTGGACGTGTCAGCGGATGGGTCTATGAAAGATGAGGTGAATCATAGAATTGAGGGGAAAAGAGTGAGTGGTGCACTTAGGAGTCTGTGGAGACAAAGAACTTTGTCCTTGGAGGCAAAGAGGGGAATGTATGAGAGTATAGTTTTACCAACGCTCTTATATGGGTGTGAAGCATGGGTGATGAATGTTGCAGCGAGGAGAAGGCTGGAGGCAGTGGAGATGTCATGCCTAAGTGAATATAATGCAGAGAATTCGTAGTTTGGAAGTTAGGAGGAGGTGCAGGATTACCAAAACTGTTGTCCAGAGGGCTGAGGAAGGGTTGTTGAGGTGGTTCAGACATGTAGAGAGAATGGAGCGAAACAGAATGACTTCAAGAGTGTATCAGTCTGTAGTGGAAGGAAGGCGGGGTAGGGGTCGGCCTAGGAAAGGTTGGAGAGAGGGGGTAAAGGAGGTTTTGTGTGCGAGGGGCTTGGACTTCCAGCAGGCATGCGTGAGCGTGTTTGATAGGAGTGAATAGAGACAAATGGTTTTTAATACTTGACGTGCTGTTGGAGTGTGAGCAAAGTAACATTTATGAAGGGGTTCAGGGAAACTGGCAGGCCGGACTTGAGTCCTGGAGATGGGAAGTACAGTGCCTGCACTCTGAAGGAGGGGTGTTAATGTTGCAGTTTAAAAACAGTAGTGTAAAGCACCCTTCTGACAAGACAGTGATGGAGTGAATGATGGTGAAAGTTTTTCTTTTTCGGGCCGCCCTGCCTTGGTGGGAATCGGCCAGTGTGATGATAATAAATAAATTCCTTTCAGAAATAGATTCTTTACCATTTCAGATAATTTCTTTTTAAATCACAACAGTCAGCATTTTTTATTATTGGGGAAAGCAAACGAGTTAATGATACTTACTCTAAAAGTGTGCAAGTTAAAAAAAAATTACATGAAGGTTAAACTCACGTTTTTGGCGTTTTGCTCCTAGATCTGGAACGTCTATGTTCCTTGCTTCGACTTCTCCTACGACGATCATGGCTACGACTCCTACTGCGCCGACGATCCCTGGACCGTGATTTACGACGTCTGTCACGAGATCTGGACCGAGATCTCTTCTTGCGATCCTTATCTCGAGAACGTGAACGAGACTTCCTCCTCTTGTCCCTAGACTTACTCCTAGTCCTCTTTCGGCGATCTTTATCACGTGACTTGCTGCGAGTTCTTCTTCGTCTGTCTTTGTCTTTGTGTCTGTCTGTATCCCTATCCTTGTCCTTGTCCCTATCTCTGTCCCTATCCTTGTCTCTATCTCTATCTTTGTCCCTGTCTCTATCCTTGTCCCTACCTCTATCTTTGTCTCTATCTCTAACTTTATCTCTGTCCCTGTCCCTATCCCTATCTTTCTTATCTCTATCTTTTTCCCTATCCCTGTCCCTATCTTTGTCCCGGTCCTTGTCTTTTCTGAAAAGAAAAAATACAAATGTAAAAAAAAAAAAAATGTGAAAATGAGAAAGGAACAGCAAGTGAGAGAAAGGGAAAGAGAAAAGATTCTCTTGTGCATTGAGACATAGCTAATCAGAAGCAAAGGGTTTGCATAAAGGGGAGTAAAAAAAAAAAAAAAAAAAAAAAGACAACCTACCACAAGTGACATTCCACAAGGATCAGCATCTTACCAGAAGATATCAGAAACACTGCTGGAACCAGTGTAGAAGCCTTCAAGAGGAAACTGAACAAGTATCTTCACCAGGTGCCAGATCAACCAGCTGTGATGGACATGTTAGGCAGCAGACCTCCAGCATCAACAGCCTGGTTGACCAGGCAAGCACCAGACGAGCCTGGCCCATGGCCGGGCTCAGAGTAGATAAACTCAAAACTCTTCAAAGGTATATCAAAGGTAAGGTATAGGCCCTTGTTCATAATTTACACAAGTGGCCTTGACAAGAGAGTGAATAATGATGAGGAAATACAGACACAAAAATAAGCTGAACAGATTAGAGCTCTAATACACTGCTTGTCATTCAAGTACACTGGCCCCACTCTAACCTAACTGCATAATAGATCATCCTTAGCACTTTAGGGTACAGTCAACTGTCTTAAGAGATTAGCACACTTCTTTCAGGGTTTCATGGGGTAAATTTCCTCATGACTTATGGTGTCCATAAACCATGGGAGTGGACTGATATCCTTCCCTTAGTACACCTCAATATCAGCTCAAAGGGTCTCACAACTGGGTTTAATTCTTTCCTGGCCAGTCATCAAAGGGTACCTCAGTCATGAAGCCAGTGAACAAAAGATTTTGTGACGTGGCAAGGACCACTGTTTCATATAAAAACCTTGTACCACATTAAGTGAGTTTTGTGCAAATAATAACAGACCAATTCTAGATAGGTTAGTGCAGTTAACATTAGTTCAGATGTTTTTCTAGGCTTCCCAGGATGTGCTTTCGGTGTGGACATGTCATGAACACTGTCCTCGAGGAAACGATGCAATCAATAGACACACACACACACACATCACTGGCTTCTACTATTTCCTTTCTTTGATGGCCTACCTTATGTAATCCAATGATCTCTACAATTGTTTTATGTTGGATACTAACTTTTGCCCTTATTTTGTCAATAGCCAAAAATGTCTGGCAAATTCAGCCCTCAGAACCACAGTACAGGGGGGATTATAAAAACAACTGTACATCACGCAAGTTCAGAAGACACTTAGGATGCAGGCAGTAGCCATAGAGAATCCTCAGACATTCAGCATCAAGCTGCCAGGCCAATATATTTTGTCTTATCGACAAATGTACCAGGGCAGTGTATTACTTTGGTCATTAAATTAAGAAAGGTGTCATCCATCCAGCATTCTTTAATGACAAGCACTGTATTCTCAAAGGAGGATACCACAGAACTTCAGGAAAATTTTACAAGCTTAAGTCACAGTCCAAAAAGTAACAGATGCAGTTCAATGTGGGAGAAAAAAAACAGTCCTAAAACTTGGAAATGAAAACAATCCTCTCATTTATAAACTAGATGAGCCAAAGCATAATCATATGAAAAAAAGACTGAAGAGTCATGGTAAGCAGAAACCTGAAGCTAAGACAGCAGTGACTAAGCATGCACAATAACACTAACAGACTACTTGGATTTATATCCAGTGTAAGTAACAAAGTCAAAACCCATAATAATTTTAAATAATATATTAAATTTAAAATTTAATTTTTTAAATTGGATTATATAAAAAAAAAGATTTTTACTATATAATTTTTTATAAAAATTTAAATTATAATTTTAAATAAAAAGTTTAATATTATAAATTATTTATTTTTCATAATTTTTTAATTTTATAACATTTAAAAATAATAATAAAAAAAAAATAATTTTTTATATTTTTTTTATATAATAAATTTTTAAATTTTTTATTTATATTAATTTTTTTATTTTAATAATATAAAATAAAAAAATTTAAAATTAAATAAAAAGTAATATTTAAAAAACATTATATATATAATAAAATTTTAATTTTAATAATTATTTTTAAAATATTTTTAATTTATATAAAAAAATAAAATATTTTATTTTTTTTAATTAAAAAAAATAATAGCAAATATAAATTATTTAATAATATAAAATTAGTAAAAAATTTTAAAATTAAAATAAAAATAAAATAAATTAATTAAAAAAAAATTAAAATTTAAATTAATTTTTTATAAATAATAAAAAATATATAAAAAATAAATATTAAAAAAATTAATTAAAAATATAATTAAAAATAAAATATATTTATATAAATAACAAATATATTATATATAATTTTATTATTAAATATAAATTTATTTTAATTTAAATAATATAAAATATTAAATATATAATAAAAAAAATAATATAAAAATATTTTATAAATATATAAATTAATTTATTTAAATAAATAAATAATTATATTAAATTAAAATAATAAATAAAAATTTTATATATATATATATATATATATATATATATATATATAATATATATATATATATTTTATAAATTTTAATATTTTTATATATATATATATATATATATAATAAATATATATATATATATATTATATTATATATATATAAAATATATATATATATATATATATAAATATATATATATATATTTTAATATTTATATATATTTATATATATAATAAAATATATATATTTTATATATAATATATATATATATATTTATAATATATATATATATATATAATATATATATATATACAAATATATATAAAAATATATAAAATATATATAAAAATACATAATAAAATATAAAATAATAAAATATATAAAATAATATATAAAATAATATAAAATATAATTTTAATATATACATAAATATATATATATAAATATATATAAATATATATATATATAAAATATATATAAATATTATTTTAATAATATAAATATATATATTAATAATAATATATATATATAATATAATATTTTTATATATATAATATATATATAAAATTATAATATATCAAAATATATAATATAAATAATATATATATAAAAATATATATAATAAAATATATTTTTAATAAAATAATATATATATATTTATATAAAATTTATATATATATAAAATATATATAATATATAAAATATATATATATATATATATATATATAAAATATTATATATAAATATATATAAATATATATTATATTATAATTTTTATTAAAATATTAAAAAAAAATTTCCCCATATTATAATATATTTTAATTTTAAAATACATTAAAATAAAAAATTATTAAATATATATATATATAATATATATATTAATAATATATATATAATATATATATATATATAATATATATATATATTTTAATATATATATAATATATATATATATAATAAATATATAATATATATATAATATAATATAATATATATTTATATTTTTTTTTTTTTTTTTTTTTTCAAAAGCCTTGCCTCCTCCCCGGGGCAGGGGGGACCCAAAAAGAAAGAAAACCCCCAAAAGAAAATACTTTCATCATCATTAAACCACCCCCAAATTTTTCCCATTATCACTGTTTTTAAAAAGGTGCTAGAATAAAAAGTTTAGAAGCAAAACATAAAGATACAAACATATCCCCCCCAAACTCCCAAACCCCAAACCCCTCCTTTGGTCCCGGGGATTGAAATTCCCCCCTTTTTGGGGGGGACCCCAAGTCCACTAAAAAGGAAAAAAACCCGGGTTTTCCCTTGAACCCCTTCACTAAATATTACCCTGCTCACACTCCAACAGATCGTCAGGTCCCGGACCATTGGGCCTCCATTCCCCTTCCATCAACACCCCCCACGTTTTTAAGGGGAAGTCCAAGTTTTTACCCACAAACCCCCTTTTTACCCCTTTTTAAATTTTTTTCCAGAGGACCCCACCCCACCCCCCTTTCCTTCCCTCATAGATTTATATGTTTCCCCATGTCATTCATTTGATCCATTCTTTTTAAATGACCAAACCACCCCCAAAAACCCCTCTTCTCCCCTCGGGACTAATTTTTATTAACTCCACACCTTTCCCAACCCCACACCCAATTTTCTGCAAATATTTACACCACAAGGCCCCAAAAAACCCCCCTTTCCCCCCCCTCCCGGGTGCTTTTCCCCAATTTCCCCCCCCCTTTTTTTTTTTTTCTTTTTTTTAAAAAAAATTTTTTTTTTCCCCCCCCAAAACCCCCCCCCTTTTTTTTTTTTAAAAATTAATTAACCCCCCCCCCCCCCCTTTTTTGAAAAAACCCTTCCCTTTTTCCTCCCCCCAAAATTTTAAAAATTTTTTTTTTTTAAAACCCCCTTTTTTTTCCCTTACCTTTTTTTTTTCCTTTAATTTTTCCCCCCCCCTTTTTTAAAACCCCCCCCTTTTAATTTTTTTTTAAACCCCCAAAACAGTATCATCAGCAAAAAACGTTTTTTTTTTGGAAATTTTTTTAAAAAAACCCCCCCCCCAAAACCCCCTTTTTTTCCCTTTTTTTTTCCCTTTAAAAAATTTTTTAAAAAAAGGGGGGCCCCCCCCCCCAAAACCCCTTTTTTAAAAAATTTTTTTAAAACCCCTAACCCCCCAAAAAAAATTTTTTTTTTTTTTTTTCCCCCCCCCCCCTTAAAATTTTTTAATTTTTTTTTTTTTCCCCCCCTTTTTTTAAAAAAAAAAAAAAAACTTCCCCACTTTATCTAAATAAACCCCAAAATATTTTTTTTTAAAAAAAAAAAACACATCCCCCCCCCAAAAACCCCCCCCCCCCAAATTTTCTTTTTTTTCTTTTAAAAAAAATTTTTTTTTTTTTTAAAAAAAATTTTTTTTAAAAAATTTTTTCCCCTTTTTTTTGGGGAAAAAAAAATTTTTAAAAAAATTTTAAAATTTTTCCCCCCTTTTTCCCCCCCTTTTTTTAAAAAAATTTTTTCCCCCCCCAAAAAATTTTTTTCCCCTTTTTTTTTTTAAATTTTCCCCCCCCCCTTTTACCCCCCCCCCTAAAAAATTTCCCCCCCCCCCAAAAAACCCCCCCCTTTTTTTTTTAAAAAAAACCCCCCAAAAAAAATTTCCCCCTTTTCCCCCCCCATTTAAAACCCCAAAATTTTTTTTTCCCCCCCCTTTTTCTTAATTTTTTTTTAAAAAAAAAATTTTTTTTTTTTTTTTTTAATTCCCTTTTTTAAAAATTTTTTTTTTTTTTTTTTACCTTTTTTTCCCTTTTTCTTTCCCCCTTTTCCCCCCCTCTTCCCTTTTTAAAATTCCCTTTTTTTAAACCCTTTTTTTTTAAAATTTTTTTTTCCCCCCCCCCCCCCTTTTTCTTTTCCCCCCCACCCCCAACCCCCCAAACCCCCCCCCCCCTTTTTTTTAAAAAAACCCCCTTTTCCCCCCCAATTTTTTAAAAAATTTTTTTTTAAACCCCAAACCCCCCTTTTCCCCCCTTTTTTTTTAATTTCCCCTTTTTTTTTTTTTCCCCCCCCCCTTTTTTTTTTTTTTAATTTAATTTTAAAAAATTTTTTTAAAAAAAAAAATTTTTTATAAAATTTTAAAAAAAAATTTTTTTTTTTTTTAAAAAAATTAAAAATTTTTTTTTAAAAAAAATATTTTTTTTTTTTTAAAAAAAAAATTTTTAAAATTTTTTTTAAAAATTAAAAAATTTTTTTTTTAAAAAAAAAAAAAAAATTTTTTTAAATTTTTAAAATTTTTTTTTAAAAAATTTAAAAATTTTTTTTTTAAAAAAAATTTTTTTTTTTAAATTTAAAAAATTTTTTTTTTTTTTTTTTAATTTAAAAAAAATATAATTCCCCTTTTTTTTTTTTATTTTTTTAAAAAAAAATTTAAAATTTTTAATTTTAAAATTTTTTTTTTTTATTTTTTAAAAATTTTTTTTTAATTTAATTTTTTTAAAAAATTTAACCCTTTTTTTTTTTAAATTAAAAATTTTTTTTTTAAATTTTTAAAAAAAAAATTTTTTTTTTTTTTTAAAAAAAAATTTTTTTTTTATTTTTTAAAAAAAAAATTTTTTTTTTTTTTAAAAAATTTAAAAAAAATTTTTATTTTTAAAATTTTTAAAAAAAATTTTTCCCAAAAATTTTTTAAAAATTTTTTAAATAAAAATTTTTTTTTTAAAAAAAAAAAATTTTAAAAAAAATTTAAAAAAAAAAATTTAAAAAAATTTAAAAAAAAAAAATTTTAAAAAAAAATTTAAAAATTTTTAAAAAAAAATTTTAAAAAAATTTTTTTAAATTTAATTTTAAAAAAAATTTTTTTTAAAAATTTTTTTTTAAAATTTAAATTTAAAAAAATTAAAAGGGGGGGTTTTTAAAAAATAATAATTTTTAAAAAATTTTTTAAAAAAATTAAAATTTTTAATTAAAATTTTTAAATTTTTAAAAAAAAAATTTTAAAAAAAAAAATAATTTTTTAAAAAAATAAAAAATTTTTAAAAATTTTTAAAAAAAAAAATTTTAAAAATTTTAAAAATTTAAATTTTAAAAAATAAAAATTTTTTAAATAAAATTTTTTAAAAAAAAAATTTTTTATTAAAAATTTTTTTTTTTTAAATTTAAATTTTAAAAAATTTTTTTTTTAAAATTTTTAAAAAAAAATTTTTTTTTAAAAATTTTTTTTTTTTAAAAAAATTTTTTTGGGGGAAAAAAAAATTTTTTTTTTTTAAAAAATTTTTTTTTTTTTTTTATTTTTTAAAAAAAAAAATTTTTAAAAAAAAATTTTTTTTTTAAAAATTTTAAAAAAAAAATAAAAAAAAAAAAAATTTTTTTTTTTTAAAAAAAAAAAATTTTTTTAAAAATTTTTTTTTTTAAAAATAGGGTTTAAAAAAAAAAAAATTTTTTAAAAAATTTAAAAAAAAATTTTTTTAATTTTTAAATTTTTTTTTTTTGTTTTAAAATTTTAAAAAAAGGGGGGTTTTATTTTAAAATTTTTTTAAAATAAAATTTTTAAAAAAAAAAAAAAAAAATTTTTTTAAAAAAATTTTAAAAAAAAAAATTTTTTTTTTAAAAAAAAAAAAAAAGTAATAGAGTTGTCAATGGGTGGAACAGGCTGCCAAGGTAGATGTAGATCATTCAAGCCAAAACCTTAGGTACTGTAGTGCTTTAAAAATAGGTTGAACAAATATACAAGAAAGAAGGGTTTGATTAGAGAAGGCCATGCTTAACATGTGCCAGCAGGCCTGTTACAGTGCTCCTCCATTCTTATGTTTTCACATTTAGTGATGTTGATATCAGGTGATGGTTGACTGTGGTAGTAGCTAGTACTGCCTGTTACATATGTACATGTATTTTCCACAACAACCCTCTCCACACACCCTTCAGTATCAACAAGCAATGACAACTATAATACAAAACATTATAAACTTATTATTTTTAACAGATTAAGAAAAAAAAAAAAAAAAGGCTTGTTGGCAGTGTAAATAACTATATTTTTCAAATATATTCTCTACCTCACATTATAAATATACATCACATAGCACCATTTCAGGAGCATTACCCAAGAAATGTTTAAGAGTTTACTGTCCCCTCCCAAGAAATTAAAATAGTTTGTCAATTAATGAAATAATTTTTGTTACATTATACAAGTGCTTTGAAAACTCACTTGTCTTTTGAGGACGTGTGTCCGTTTTCCTTTGGTTTGGCGTCTACTGACGAACTGCCTCCGTCCTACGGGAGCACAAGAGACGGTGTAACGGCAGCACCAGCCAGAGGTGGGTGGTGGGAGAAGGGCAAGGGTGGGGAGAAGAAAACAGAACAGCCACGCATTAGTTCACTACATAATTATGAAACCTATCATTACATTCTCCCACCAAGTACCAAAACCTGGTTATAAAAACTGAATTCAGACACGGTTAAAGCTACACGTAATACCTTGTAGGAAACTCCTGTAGTGGTATGTAATGGGACATACACAGAAAAGCCCAAGAGTTTCTCAGCAAGGTCTGCACTACAAAATCTTTCAGAAAAATCACAACCATACCACACTTTCATTTGGTGTAACAGTCAGAAATGACTAATGAATCATACATAAACATGCATTCGAATAATCATCACACACTTCCGATAACAACACTAAACATGTTGGGTCACTGTCAAAACCACAAGGATACACTACATTAAGTGCACCCTAAGAAAATTTCACACCAGTGCACCTTCTATTTCTGTGCACCAATTTAGTAAACATAATGCAGTATCCTCCAGCCCGCTAGTACCTGAAGTCTCTCTAGCCGTAGGGTCCAACCAAGGCACGGCCGCCTGCAAAACGCAAACTTTAGACTGGAGCCTTGACGCCACGTGTAGTTATATTGCATCAATATACAACACATGCACCAGTCACAGCACAAGAGGAAAATTAATAATAAAAAAAAGAGGAATATAAGATCAGACTGACCACAGCATAACTTAACATTTTTCTTCAAGGTTATACCTGTTTTACTGACTGTCCTCATGACACATAAACAACAAATATTGTGGTCAATTTAAGGTGGTGGGTGTTGAGTGGAGTGAGTAACGAGCGAGATCCCTCGGTGTTGTGAGCTTGCCAGCGCCAGCATCTGAGTGGAGATACCAAGTTGTCAGTACCAGGCCACCACGGACACACTGAAGCTTCACCAATAACCACTTTTCTTCACTTTGGTACCATTCTTTTAGCACAGCAGTGTTCACTACTATTTCTTCATTTGCTTGGAAACTTCAGCAATTCACAAGTTGTTATTTAACTTTTTATTTAGGAAACTAAGCTTTAAACAATTTCAAAAATTCCTCCAAAGTATTCTGCACGAAAAAATTAAAAACAGTTATAAAAAGATAACACAGCAAGCTTATGAAAGAATTCCTTGAAAGCCTTGAGAGGGTTGTCATGTTCAAGAAAACGTCTATTCAAGATATCATGATCATCTTACAACTTGATATCTAAATATCCAAGAAAAGACAAAAACAAGATATCCTGATAGCAACTTCATAAGGCTTGCTACATTGTCTTCCTATACTTATACCCTATACTTGAAAATTACTGAATTACAAAAATTTGAAATCCAGGATATTCATTTGGCTCCATATATTGTATATCATATATAGTTACTTCTGGAACTGCTGATGAACTACCACTATGGCTGATCTATGTTTGAAACACTGAATATCTTACTTTTAACTGATGTACATGGATTAAAATTAATTTAATTGAAAACAATATTTGCTACAAACTACTACTCTGAGCAAGACCATAGGTAAGATGAAAGTTTTAATGAGAATACTAGCAATGACTTACAGAGGTATAACTGTTCATAACTAGACAAAACACATTAAAGATAATACAAGCCACCAGACTCTACTCTCACAACAAAACATTATGCTGGAGAAAGCAAAGTTAGACCATATATCTTCAACATGTACTCCCTCTAATGTGTCTTGGCCAATTAGGGAACAGTTTACATGATACATCATTGTGTCTTCATCAACAAGAGGTATAACTTATGACTACCAGTACCTGGCGATGGTGGGAGCACAGTATTCGAGCTCACGACCGTTTTATCATGGAGGGTGGGAGACAGTGACTGAATAGGTTATCTAAAACAACAGAGAACGGGGAGAGAAGATCAGCGAGGCACACGGCTGATTCACACTCACCAACTTACAGCCTTGATAAAAATATTTATAAAACACATCTACTAAAGCATTAAGAGTTTTACCTAACAGTAGATGATTGAGGATCAAATTTCAACATCTAAACTCATGATAAAATACCAACAATACTCTTAATATCTTCAACAAGGCTGCAAGATTATATATATACCAACACACACACACACATCCATACTGATACTTCCATGTAACTAATATCCATACTGCAGTCACCCACATATTCATTATACTCATGTTCTTTATATAAGTATACACCTGTATCACATAAAACACAAGTAAATATGGAGAATGGCTTCGAACACTTTCTGCAAAAAACAAGTACGGAGTGTAAATCTTAGCTGACAGTAAATTATGTACTATATATATGTATATTTATTGAACCTTAGACTTTTAAAAGTCACTTCAAATGTAGACATAATTGAAAAACTATTATATCAACCTGCTTAAAATTCACAGCATATCATACTCAAATTCAAAGTGTCAATCATTCTATTAACAGTGACATTACCTGAAAATAAGAAATACTCATCCTTTTATACCACTTACCTCCTTTTTGAATGGAGCTTCTAACATGGCATCCACATCAAGGTCATCGGTCATTTCCGACTCTGTAAACCGAGAAAGAAAAACTTCCATCAATCACTCCACTACTGTCTTGCCAGAGGCAAGCTTACACGTGTATACAGTCATAAAACTGCAACATTGACACCCCTCCTTCTAAGAGCTGGCACTGTACTTCCCATCTCCAGGAACCAAGTCCGGCCTGCTGGTTTCCCTGAATCCCTTCATAAATGTTACCTTGCTTACACTCCAACAACACGTCAAGTCCTAAAAACCATTTATCTCCATTTACTCCTATCTAACAAGCTCACTCAAGCTTGCTGGAAGTCCAAGCCCCTCGCACACACAACCTCTTTTACCCCCTCCCTCCAACCTTTCCTAGGCCAACCCCTACCTAACATGCCCTCTACTAGAGATATACATGTATACACAAAGTCATTCCATGCATGAATAATCAAGCCATACCTTTTTTTAATACTAAAATTAAATGACAAGGCTGTACCATTAAGCTAGGGACCAGGAGACCTGTGTTAACCTGCCATGGCCAGTACATAGTGTATATAAAAAGGAAAAAGAACATGAAAATCACCTTTCCATGTAAACTTAATTAGTGTTAAATACTAACACACAACATGGCATCAAAACATATAATATACGTATAGCATAATAATACAATACAGTAAAATCTCTTAAACTTCTATTTAACATTTTTCAGCAAATTAAGGAAAAAATGGCCAGACAAATGTTAGAATCATAGGATAAAATAGAAAAAAATGCATAACTCCAGATTTTGTCCATAGCAGTTGTCTGGTTGTATTCTGAATCATCAGACCAAGTCAAACAACTTCAACACGTGTCCGTACGGGCCAGAGCGGCTACATTCTGGACCTGCATTTTTTCTTCAAGCCATTGGTCACCTGTGCCAGTTCATTGTTTGTGCTCGCTCACACATACATGCATCACTCAGTCTCCATTTTCCCTGCATTCAGTGTAATGAACATTAACCCTCTCAGGGTTTCCGACGTGCTAGTACAGCTTACGCACCAGGGTTATCGACGTACTAGTACGCCTAAATTCTAGCGCCTTCAAATCTAGTGAGAGAAAACTGGTAGGCCTACATATGAAAGAATGGGTGTGTGTGGTCAGAGTGCACAGTATAAAAAAAATCCTGCAGCACACAGTGCATGAGAAAAAAAAACTCCAACCGTGTTTTTTGTTTAAAACAGCGACTTTACAGTGTATTTTCATATGGTATTTATAGTTGTATTTTAGTTTTCCTGGTCTCATTTTATAGAACAGAAGACATGTTATGAAACTTTAAATGATTTTGATTGGTTTCATAATGAAAAGTACCTTGAAATTTAGCTCAAAGTAGCAGAAATGTTCGATTTTTACCAAAGTAAACAAATCATGCCAAGCGCCCAATACACGTCAACTGGTGAGTCTAATATTCTTTCGCAAGTGTGTTGATATTACTTATACCATTTCTACACTAATGCAGTAGTCTGCATAACAGTAAATCTTCTATTTTTTGTGAGAATAAAAATTCAAAGTGGAAAGCAGAAGAGATGTAAGAGGGGCCTGGGGATGTGACTAATGAACAGAGAAAATGTTATTTTAGTGCCAGGAATGTCTGTCTTGTTTATTCTGGACCCTATTTGGAAATTGGCATCTTCTGAAATTTGTGTGAAATTGGCAAAATTGCCAATTTCTGACCACTTAACTGGATAGTTGAAATTGTTAAGTGGGTGGTTTCCTGTACTCATTTGATAGAAAAAATGGAGTTCTAGCGAAACTGATATGATTTTTGTCGACTAGTACACTAGAATTGGCTGAAAATAGGGCTCAAAGTGGGCAAAATCACAGATGCATAAACATCGTCGAGACCGCTAACTTCGCGAGAGCATAATTCCGTAAGTTTTCCATCAAATTTCATACTTTTGGTGTCATTATGATTGGGAAAAGATTCTCTATCATTTCACAAGAAAAAATTAGTTTTTTTTTTTTTTTTTTTTTTTTAAAAAATTTTCGACCCTAAGAACGAGTCTAGGAGGGCCTCTCAACCCTGAAAGGGTTAAGTAAGGTGCAGTAAACAATGGCTTCTAATGTAAGTGGTGGTGCCATGAGAAACATGGTTCTCAGTGTTATGTAGAAACTTGAACTAATAAAAGAGGGCTGAGTTTAGAAACTTAGTGGCATGAATATGTGAGCATGAATACAGTGGACCCTCAACCAGCGATGGCATCGATTAACGATAAATCTGACTAGCGATACATTTTATCGCAAAAATTTTGCCTCGATTAGCGCTAAAAAACTTGACCAACACTATTCGTTCCGTCTGAGACGCATCCACTTCTGGCCAGTGTTTACAAGCCAGCCAGCCACCGCGGTCGCTTCCAAGCATACAATCGGAACATTTCATATTATCACAGCCTTTTTAGTGATTGCACCTGCAAAATAAGTCACCATGGGCCCCAAGAAAGCTTCTAGTGCCAACCCTACAGCAAAAAGGGTGAGAATTACTATGGATATGAAGAAAGAGATCATTGCTAAGTATGAAAGTGGAGTGCATATCTCCGAGCTGGCCAGACTGTACACAAAACCCCAATCAACCATCGCTACTATTGTGGCCAAGAAAACGGCAATCAAGGAAGCTGTTCTTGCCGAAGGTGCAACTATGTTTTCGAAACTGAGATCGCAAGTGATAGAAGATGTTGAGAGACTGTTATTGGTATGGATAAACGAAAAACATAGCAGGAGATAGCATCTCTCAAGCTAGGAAGTTGCATGACGATTTAATTAGAAAAATGCCAGCAACTAGTGGTGATGTGAGTGAATTTAAGGCCAGCAAAGGTTGGTTTGAGAGATTTAAGAATCGTAGTGGCATACATAGTGTGATAAGGCATGGTGAGGCTGCCAGTTTGGACCAAAAAGCAGCTGAAAAGTATGTGCAGGAATTCAAGGAGTACATAGACAGTGAAGGACTGAAACCTGAACAAGTGTTTAATGGTGACACTGACAATGTTGTGAAACACTTTAGGAATGTCATAAAGGAACGGGAGGTACAGGCCTCTATGGGCAGATATGTTGTGCAACAGAGGTCCAGTGACTCTCAAGCTGGTCCTAGTGGCATTAAAAGAAGGGAAGTAACCCCGAAAAAGGACTTGCCACCTCAAGTCCTAATGGAAGGGGATTCCCCTTCTAAACACTAAGACCATCAACACACTCCCCTCTTCCCATCCCATCAATCATCACCAGATCTTCAATAAAGGTAAGTGTCATGTAACTGTGCACGTCTTCTTCAGTTTGTGTGTATTAAAATTAATATTTCATGTGTTAAAATTTTTTTTTTTTTCAATGCTTTTGGGTGTCTTGCACAGATTAATTTGATTTCCATTATTTCTTATGGGGAAAATTAACTTGACCAACGATTATTTTGACTAACGATGAGCTCTCAGGAACGGATTAATAGCGTTAGTCGAGGGTCCACTGTATATGGTGTTAAGAAACAGAAATGTGTGAAATCCATGGAAGAACAAACTAACAGACAGTATTCTCAAGTTTAGTGCAGATGCTGGTCAAAGGTTCAACAGTTGGTCTTAGAAAGCATATGAATGACCAACAATAAAAAGTTTGCACTGCATATATGGTGCGGAAAATATTTTTCCAAAATTATATTGTATAATTTTTATAATGTAAATGTACATGATTAACACATTACTGTTGGTCTGAAGTGTACGTATATTTGAAAGTGGAAGAGAACCAACAGATAAACCCTGCGCATGCGCTGGGGTGCGCAAGGGTAGAAGAGGAGACGCAGGAGTGTTTTGACTGGGGTTAACATGCTGGTCAAAAAATGGGACCGGGAAATTGGCATCAACAGCGGCCTTAGGATTAATATAGGCCTCACTTCATAATAGGAAGTGTTGCAACTGTTCCCAGTTTAGAATATGGGACAAAGTGAATGAAACCACCATAATAGGGTAGTGAGAATGGGAAATAGTGAGGGACACATGCTTGGAGATGGTGGAGGTGGTGACAACAAACTTGTCTAATTTAATCAAGCTTTATCGAGGACAGATAACAGTGAATCGACCTTCAATGAACAGAAAATAATACGGGAATGTAATATACTGTGAATTGTGAAGAATATACGTGGAAAACACTCAACTAAGGTGATATTACATGAAATAGAGAGTTCACCATATTGAAATTCCAGTGTGGATACCTGGTAACCTGGCATCCCATTTCCGATATCCACGGAGGTTTTTAACCCTTTCAGGGTCCACAGGCCCTCTCAGACTTGTTCTCAGGGTCCCCCAAATTTCAAAAAAAAAAAAAAAATAAAAATAAAAAAAAAAAAAAAAAAAAAAAAAATAGAGAATCTTTTCCCGATCATAATGACACCAAAAGTATGAAATTTGATGGAAAACTTATGGAATTATGCTCTTGCGAAGTTAGGGTCTCGACGATGTTTAAGCATCGGCAATTTTGCCCACTTTGAGCCCTATTTTCGGCCAATTCCAATGTACTAGTCGACAAAAATCATAACTATTTCGCTAGAACTCCATTTTTTCTATCGAACGAGTACAAGAAACCACCAATTTACTGATTTCAACCATCCAATACAGTGGCCAGAATTTAGCAATTTTGCCAATTTCACACAAATTTCAAAAGATGCCAATTTCCAAATAGGGTCCAGAATAAACAGACATTCCTGGCACTAAAATAACATTTCTTCTGTTCATTAGTCACATCCCCAGGCCCCTCTTACATTTCTTTTGCTTTCCACTTTGAATTTTTATTCTCAGAAAAAAAAAAAAAGAAGATTTACTGTTATGCAGACTACTGCATTAGTGTAGAAATGGTATAAATAATATCGGCGCACTTGTGAAAGAATATTAGACTCACCAGTTGACGTGTATTGGACGCTTAGCATGATTTGTTTACTTTTGAACTTCGATAAAAATCAAACATTTCTGCTACTTTGAGCTCAATTGCAAGGTACTTTTCATTGTAAAACCAGTCAAAATCATCTCAATTTCTGTAATGTCTTCCATTCTATACAATGAGACCAGGAAAACTAGAATACAACAATAAATACCAAAGAAAATATAGTGCAAAGTTGCTGTTTTAATCCAAAAACACAGTCAAAGTTTTTTTTTTCTCATTACGCACTGTGTGCTGCAGGATTTTTTTTATACTGCGCACACTGACCACACAGACTCATTCTTTCATATGTAGGCCTACCAGCTTTCTCTCACTAGATTTGAAGGTGCTTGAATTTGTGTACTAGTACGTCATGGACACTGGTACGTAAGCCGTACCAGTACGGCCGAAACCCTGAACGGGTTAATGAGCTCAGCCTCCTGTACTGGAATAAAACAAATCGGAAATAGTGTCTTGCTGAAGTTGCATCATATCAACTTAGCAAGACTTCAAAATGAGATGGTGAATGGAGGAAATAAGGAGCATCAACTACCCACAGCTAAGTACACCTTGTTATGTTGAGTTAGCTGGCCAGTTTAATTAATTTCTATGTAATATGATAAGTATTATGGGTGATCCAGCTGCATCAAGTGACCACCAGAGAAAATCTGATAAGTGGTGGTATTATATACAAGTATTTTTCCTTGATGGATATAAATGTACATGTGTCTAACCCCTCCCCCCTTTTCTTCAGTCTAATATAATCCATACAGTCCACAACTAATTAGTAGTGCCGTACTTGTGGGTGCTATCCACATCTAAGTTATAATACTGGCCAAGGATAGATGTGCCTAGTGTGTGTGGCATCAGAGGGAGTGACTCAACGCGGCCAGGAGTGACAAGTTTTCCCACACGTTTCTGCAGGGTAACTACTGTGAATAGTATATGACTTACCTCCCAAGGAGATTATTTGTATGAATGTAATGATGAGGTTCATACAGGTAACCCCTTATAAATTTTCCACATATGGTATGTTTAACCCTTTCAGGGTCCGTCCCGTAGATCTACGGCTTTACGTTCAGGGTCCAAACCGTAGATCTACGCCATGAGCTCAGCTCACTCTGATAAACTGTGAGTGGTACATTTGGGCCTAGATATGAGAGAATACATCTATGTGGTATGTGTGCACCACATAAAACAGATCCTGCAGCACACTGTGTATAATGAGAGAAAAAAAATGAAATCATGATTTTTCGATTAAAACAGCAACTTTGCAGTGTTTTTTCGTATGTTTTTTATAGTTGTATTTGCGATTTCTTGGTCTCATTTGATAGAATGGAAGACATATTACAGAAATAGAGATGATTTTGATTGGTTTTAGCACTGGAAATGGCTTGAAACTGAGCTCAAAGTAGCAGAAATGTTAAATTTTTGCCGATATTCAAGAGTAAACAAACGACCTCACACATCTAATACACGCCAGCTGGTGGGCCTAATATACATTCACAAATATGGTGATGATATTTATACAATTATTACAGTATTGCATAACAGTAAATCTTCTATTTTTTGGTGTGAATAAAAATTCATTATGTGAATAAAAAATCAAAATGGAATTTATTTGTAAAGCCTCAAAACATAACTAATGAACAGAGGAAATGTTAGTTTAGTGCCAGGAATGCCTACATTGTTCATTCTGGACCCTATTTTGAAATTGGAATATTTTGAACTTTGTGTTAAATTGGCCAAATTAACAATTTCCGATCACTTTATTTTGTAGTTGAAACAGTTGACTTGGCGATTTCTTGTGCTCAATCGATAGAATAGAAGTAATACTAGTGAAATAGCTAAGAATTTGGTTGATTGGAATAATGTAATTGGCCTAAAATGGGAGTCAAAGTTGGCAAAATCGCCGATTCGTAAATATCGCTGACACATCAAAATTCGCGAGAGCATAGTTTCGTCAATTTTCCACCAAATTTCATACTTTTTGTTTTATTACCTTCACAAAAAGATTCTCTACGATTTCATAAGAAAAAATAAATTTTTTTTTTGAAAATTCTTGGACACTGGTGCGTGACTCCAGATTTGGGCCTTGGACCCTGAAAGGGTTAACTACATTCTGTTGATTCCAATGTTTGTGGTGTTGATCCTCAGTCTGTTGCTCATAGGCTAGCAAAGCATATGGACATAAAATTTCAAGTGATGACTGGCTTTGGCACTTCTATATTCATGACTTGAGTAATGTTAAGCCTTATGACGAGGCTGGGAGCACACCCACAATGTCGAGCTCCAGACTAGGGGTGGAGACACATGAAAAAAGCAGAAAATCTACCACCTTGGTTTTAACTGAATTTTACTCTTTCATGAAGCTTTAACTAGGTAGCATTCCAGCAAGCTCTGCTACAATGGAGATCATCTACTTTTGGGCAAATTCATAATAAATTAAAAAGTTAACATTTTGTTCGGATTTTTAACCCTGGAGGGTTAGCCACCCAGGATAACCCAAGAAAGCCAGTGCGTCATCAAGGGCTGAGTTATTTCCACTGAGATCCTTAAATCTTGTCCCCCAGGATGCGACCCACACCAGTCAACTAACACTCAGGTACCTACTTGCTAGGTGAATGGGACAGCAAGTGTAAGGAAACACACCCAATGTTTCCACCCTTGCCGGGGAATGAACCAAGACACTGAGGCGAGTGTTACCTACCAGACCATGGGACACCACGATTAGATAATGACTGAAAACCTTGCGAGACGTAACACGATGCTTAACCCTTCCCGTCTCTTACATAAATCTACATTACACATGTCAGTGTCACATAGATCTATATTTTGGAGCAGTAAATTTTGACCTAGACATGAATGGGTCTGTGGTGAGTGTGCAAGTTTTGGAAAAAAAAAAAAAATGCCCCACATGATGCATGATGGAGAAAAGCTAACCTCCAACCTTGCATCTGCTTTAAATAGTAAAAAGTTTTTAAGATGGTTTTATGGCTTCATTTATTGTTTCTGGGCATACCAAATAGAATGAAAGACATACTACAGAAATAGGAATGATTCTGTTCAGTTTCAAAACCAGAAGTAGCTTGAAATCAGGCTCAAAGTAGTGAAAATCTTAAATTTTTGAAGATTCTCCTGAGGTAGGGAGGGCATCCCCCCCTCCCCATGATCTGCTTTACAGGTTTTTACTTAGTCTGATCCAAAATGACTAATATTTCTTTCTAGTGATGCAACAATGCTCAGTGGGATCTGACAAAACACACTGGCCTATGTAACCCCCCACCCTTTTTTTTTTGTTTTTGCACTACCCCTCACATAGCGAGCTGCAGGTGCACTCAGGTGTCACAGCAAAATTTGTCAGACCCCAATGGAAATAAGTCACTGTCTGACTTTTTTTGGGTTATCCTAGGTAATTTACATGTGTGAAATGTAATTGTAATGACCTTAATTTGTGTAACTGTACCTACGTGTACCTAAATGAACATACTTGCTTCGGGAAGCAGGTCTCCATACAGTGTAAGCTGCCATTTACCGTTATTAGATTCAGGGAGAAAGGAGAAAAGTAATTCCGAAAGAAAAAAGTAGTTTCCTTTGCAAATAAAAAATAGAACTAAAAATTTCAAATTAGGTCAGATGGACTCCCCTGTAGGTGTCCTGGGTGAAGAAGACACTACCCTACCTGAGTTTAGTAACCAGCTTTCCATCATATCCGTGAAATATTCTCAAGTGGAAAAATGTAGCTGATGAATGGTGCCCATGGCCTGGTGGCTGAAGCCCTCACTTCACATGGCGAGGGTCTGGGTTCAATTCCCAGCAAGGGTAGAAACATTGGGTGTGTTTCTTTACACCAGTTGTCTGTGTTCACCCATCAGTAAAATGGGTACTGGGAGTTAGTCAACCAATGTGGGTCACATCCTGGGACAAAACTGGCCTAATTTGCCCGAAATGCTCTGCATAACAAGCAACTTTCTATATAGTAGTAGTATGTCATTGATGTCAGCTAGGCCTGTATACCTTGTACATGTACTTGTAGTAAATAAAGATATTATTATTTAATAATAATCATAAATAATAAATCTATTTCTACACGTACATGTACAAGGTATACAGGCCTAGCTGACAACGACATACCACTACAGTGGAATATCAGTTGTCAAATGCCTTACTTGCCGAACAAATCAGTTTTTGAATGAGGAATTCAAGAAAAAATGTCCTGTTTTTGTACATACTCTTGGTTGTCGACAGGCAACACTAACAGGACAAAGTAGCTCGCCAGATAATGAGTCAACAGCATGGATGAGTCTGTATAGCCACTAACTTGCATGCTGTAAACATCCCTCCAGTTTTGTTGTGCATCTTGTTAACTTTTTTTATTTTGGGGCTTTGATACAATTTTTTTTATCGAGATAAGCCATCACAAGTCCAAAGAAGGATAACGAGAAGAAATCTAAAAGAAAAGTTGTAAAAAGTACTGCTGTGTTTAAAAGAGAAGTTATAGTGGACCCTTGACCAACGATATTAATCCGTTCCTGAGAGCTCATCGTTAATCGAAATTATCGTTAGTCGAGTTAACTTTCCCCATAAGAAATAATGGAAATCAAATTAATCTGTGCAAGACACCCAAAAGTACTGAAAAAAAAAAAAATTTACAACATGAAATATTGATTTTAATACACACAAACTGAAGAAGACATGTACAATTACATAACACTTAACTTTATTGAAGATCTGGTGATGATTGATGGGATGGGAGGGGTGTGTGGATGGTGTTAGTGTTTAGAAGGGGAATCCCCTTCCATTAGGACTTGAGGTGTCAAGTCCTTTTCCAGGGTTACTTCCCTTCTTTTAATGCCACTAGGACCAGCTTGAGAGTCACAGGACCTCTGTCACACAACATATCTGTCCATAGAGGCCTGTACCTCCCGTTCCTTTATGACATTCCTAAAGTGTTTCACAACATTGTCAGTGTCACAATTAAACACTTGTTCAGATTTCAATTCTTCACTGTCTATGTACTCCTTGAATTCCTGCACATATTTTTTCAGCTGCTTTTTGGTCCGAACTGGCAGCCTCACCATGCCTTATCACACTATGTATGCCACTACGATTCTTAAATCTCTCAAACCAACCTTTGCTGGCCTTAAATTCACTCATCACCACTAGTTGCAGGCATTTTTCTAATTAAATCGTCATGCAACTTCCTAGCCTTTTCACATATGATCGCTTGAGAGATGCTATCTCCTGCTATCTGTTTTTTGTTTATCCACACCAATAACAGTCTCTCAACATCTTCTATCACTTGCGATCTCAGTTTTGAAAACATAGTTGCACCTTTGGCAAGAACAGTTTCCTTGATTGCCGTTTTCTTGGCCACAATAGTAGCGATGGTTGACTGGGGTTTTGTGTACAACCTGGCCAGCTCGGAGACACACACTCCACTTTCATACTTAGCAATGATCTCTTTTTTCATATCCCTAGTAATTCTCACCCTTTTTGCTGTAGGGTTAGCACTAGAAGCTTTCTTGGGGCCCATGGTGACTTATTTTGCAGGTGCAATCACTAAAAACGCTGTGATAATATGAAATGTTCCGATTGTATGTTTGGATGGGACCATGGTGGCTGGCTGGCTTGTAAACACTGGCCACAAGTGGACGCATCTCGAACGGAACAAATCGTGTTGGTAGAGTTTTTTAGCGCTAGTCGAGGCAAAATTTTTGCGTTAAAATGTGTCACTAGTCGGATTTAACGTTAGACGATGCCATCATTGGTTGAGGGTCAACCAACGATGCCATCGTTGGTTGAGGGTCAACTGTATTCGAAAGTATGAAGACAGGCTCCACATGGTTGATATAACAAAACTTTCTGGTAAATCAGCATCTACATCAGCAAGATATAGGGTCAAGGGAAAAAAAAAATTAAAGCTGACATTGCGAAAGGTGCAAAAGTGATATCAAGGGAAAGGTCACAAATGATTGAGGAGGTTGAAAAAAAACTTGATTTGAATAAACAAAATACAGTTTCATGTTGATAGTGTTTCGGATGCCATTATTTGTAAAAAAGCAAGGCAGTTGCATGATGACCTCCTGGGATAAAAAAAATGGAACAAGTGCTGAAATACAATCCTTCAAGGCTAGTAGGGGTTGGTTTGCTAATTTTAATAAAAGAAGTGGTATTCATATGTGGCTAAGCATGGGGGGATTCTGCCAGTGATGAGAAAGTGACTTAAAAAGTATGTCACTGAATTCCAAGCATATGCAGAGGCTAAGGAATATATCCCTCAAGTGTTTAACCCTTTCAATGCCCATGCCGTAGTTCTATGGCTTTGAGTTGAGGGTCCAAACTGTAGATCTACGCCATGAGCTCAGCTCACTCTGATAAGCTGAGAGTGGTAAATTTGGGCCTAGATATGAGAGAATACATCTGTGTGGTATGTGTGCACCACATGAAACAAATCCCACAGCACACACTGCATAATGAGATAAAAAAAAAAAAAAAGACCTTAATTTTCGATTAACCCTTTGAGGGTCGACAGGCCCTCTCCGAAACTCGTTCTCAGGGTCGGCCAAATTTAAAAAAAAAAATTATTTTCTCTTATGAAAAGATAGAGAATCTTTTCCCGATCATAAAGACACCAAAAGTTTGAAATTTGATAGAAAACTTACGGAATTATGCTCTCGCAAAGTTAGCGGTCTCGGCGATGTTTACACATCGGCGATTTTGCCCACTTTGAGCCCCATTTTCGGCCAATTTCACTGTACTAGTCGACAAAAAACATGAATATTTCCCTAGAACTCCATTTTTTCTATCGAATGGGTGCAAGAAACCACTCATTTATGAAATTCAACTATCCAGTACAGTGGTCAGAATTTAGCAATTTTGCCAATTTCACACAAATTTCAAAAGATGCCAATTTCCGAATAGGGTCCAGAATAAACAAGAAAGACATTCCTGGCACTAAAATGACATTTCCTCTAGTCATTAGTCACGTCTCAAGGCCCCTCTTATATTCTTTTGCTTTCCACTTTGAATTTTTATTTTAACAAAAAATATAAGATTTACTGTTATGCAGACTACTGCATTAGTGTAAAAAATGGTATAAATATTATTGGTGCACTTGTGAAAGAATATTAGACTCACCAGTTGACGTGTATTGCACGCTTGGCACGATTTGTTTACTTTTGAAGTTTGGTAAAAATCGAACATTTCTGCTACTTTGAGCTCAATTTCAAGGCACCTTTCTTTGTAAAACCAGTCAAAATCATCTCAATTTCTGTAATATGTCTTCCATTCTATAAAATGAGACCAAGAAAACTAGAATACAACAATAAATACCATACGAAAATACACTGCAAAGTCGCTGATTTATTAAAAAAAAATGGTCAAAGTTTTTTTTTTCTCATTATGCACTGTGTGCTGCAGGATTTTTTTTAGACTGTGCACACTGACCACATAGACCCATTCTTTCATATGAAGGCCTACCAGCTTTCTCCCACTAGATTTGAGGCCGCTAGAATTTATGAGTACTAGTACGTCAAAAACCCCTACGCGTAAGACGTACTAGTACGACGAAAACCCTCAAAGGGTTAAAACAGCGACTTTGCAGTGTTTTTTCGTATGTTTTTTATAGTTGTATTTGCGATTTCTTGGTCTTATTTGATAGAATGGGAGATATACATGTATTACAGAAATAGAGATGATTTTGATTGGTTTTACTGGAAATGGCTTGAAACCGAGCTCAAAGTAGCAGAAATGTTAAATTTTTGCTGATGTTCAAGAGTAAACAAATGACCTTACACGTCTAATACATGCCAACTGGTGGGTCTAATATACGTTCACAAATGTGATATTATTTATACAATTTTTACAATATTGCATAACAGTAAATCTTCTATTTTTTAGTTTGAATAAAAATTCATTATGTGAATAAAAAATCAAAATGGAATTCATTTGTAAAGCCTAAAAATGTAACTAATGAACAGAGGAAATGTTAGTTTAGTGCCAGGAATGCCTGCATTGTTTATTCTGGACCCTATTTTAAAACTGGAATATTTTGAACTTTGCATTAACCTTTTGACTGCTTTGGTCGTAGTATATATACATCTTACGAGCCACCGTTTTTTACATATATATACTCAAATTCCAGTGGCTTCAAATCAAGCAGGAGAAAGCTGGTAGGCCCACATTTGAGAGAATGGGTCTGTGTGGTCAGTGTGCACCACATAAAAAAAATCCTGCAGCACGTAGTGCACGAGAAAAAAAACTGACCATTGTTTTTAATTAAAATGACGACTTTGTGGTCTATTTTCGTATAGTATTTATGGATGTATTCTCGTTTTCTTGGTTTCATTTGATAGAATGGAAAATATATTATAGAAATAGAGGTGATTTTGATTGGTTTTACTATGAAAAGAACCTTGAAATGAAGCTCAAAGTAGGGGAAATGTTTGATTTTTGCCGATGTTCAAAAGTAAACAAATGGTTTTTTGTCCAATAAATGTCCAAGTAGCCATTCTAATACGCAGCCATGAATGGGTTGACATTTATACAATTATTACAATATTGCAGTAGTCTGCATAACCATGAATCTTCTATTTTTTTGTTTGAATAAAAATTCAAAATAAAAAGCAAAAGTAATATCAGAGGGGCCTGGAGACATGACTGATGAACAAAGAAAATGTTATTTTAGAGCCAGGAATGTCTGCATTGTTCATTCTGGACCCTATTTTGAAATTGTCATACATATGTATTTTTTAATTTTCGTGAAATTGGCCAAATTGCAAATTTCTGACCACGTTATTGGATAGTTGAAATTGGTAACTGGGCAGTTTCTTGTACTCATTCGATAGAAAAAATGGAGTTCTAAAAATATAGCTATGAGTTTGGTCGACTGGAACAATAGAATTAGCCAAAAATAGGGCTCAAAGTGGGCGAAATCGCCTATTCGTAAATATTGCCGAGGTCGCTAACTTCGCGAGAGCGTAATTCCATCATTTTCCATCAACTTTCTTTCTTTTGGTGTCATTACAATCGGGAAAAGATTCTGTATCATTTCATAAAAAAAAATTTGAGGGGGATGGGGGGGGGGAATTTTGCGACACCAGGAGACCTCAGGATTTGGGGTTGCGACAGTCAAGGGGTTAAATTGGGCAAACTGCCAATTTCCGATCACTATTTTGTAGTTGCAACAGTTGACTTGGCGATCTCGTGTTCTCATTCGATAGAATAAAAGTAATACAGTGGACCCCCGCATAGCGACCTTAATCCGTGCAAGAGGGCTGGCTGTTATGCGAAATGTTCGGTATGCGAATGAATTTTCCCCATAAGAAATAATGGAAATCAAATTAATCCGTGCAAGACACCCAAAAGTATGAAAAAAAAATTTTTACCACATGAAATATACATTTTCCTACACACAAAGAGAAGGATACATGCACAATAATAGAGTAGTACATGCTCAATATATATTGTGCATGTACTACTCTACTAAATGAAGAATAAATGACACTTACCTTTATTGAAGATGCAGCAATGACTGATGAGACACTGTGTCCTGGGAGTGCCTTTTCCTCCTGAGTACTGTAGGTCCTGTTTGGTATTTTCTTCCAGAACAGGCCTTATCACACTGTGTATGCCACTACGATTCTTAAATCTCTCAAACCAACCTTTGCTGGCTCTAAATTCACCAATATGAGCACTAGTTCCAGGCATTTTCCCTGTTCACCTGGGTGTTAGTCAACTGGTGTGGGTTGCATCCTGGGAGACAAGATTAAGGACTCCAATGGAAATAAGTTAGACAGTCTTCGATGACACTGACTTTCTTGGGTTATCCTGGGTAGCTAACCCTCTGGGGTTAATTGTTTCTTGGTATTCTCAATAAGCCACACCAACAACGGTGGTACAGCAGCAGCAGCAGCTGACGGTGGTACAGCAGCAACAGACGATGCTACAGCAGCAACAGACGATGCTACAGCAGCAGCAGACGATGCTACAGCAGCAGCAGACGATGCTACAGCAGCAGCAGACGATGCTACTGCAGCAGCAGACTGACAGCAGCAACTACATGCTACAGCAGCAGCAGCAGCAGACGATGCTACAGCAGCAGCAGCAGCTGACGGTGGTACAGCAGCAACAGACGATGCTACAGCAGCAGCAGACGATGCTACAGCAGCAGCAGACGATGCTACAGCAGCAGCAGACGATGCTACAGCAGCAGCAGACGATGCTACAGCAGCAGCAGACGATGCTACAGCAGCAGCAGACGATGCTACAGCAGCAGCAGACGATGCTACAGCAGCAGCAGCAGCTGACGGTGGTACAGCAGCAGCAGCTGACAGTGCAGCAGCAGCTGACGGTGGTACAGCAGCAGCAGCAGCTGTACCACCAATAGTAGCAATGGTTGATTGGGGTTTATTATACAACCTGGCCAGCTCGGAGACACGCACTCCACTTTCATACTTATCAATGATCTTTTTCTTCATCTCCATAGTAATTCTCACCCTTACTGCTGTAGGGTTGGCACTAGAAGCTTTCTTGGGGCCCATGGTCACTTATTTTCCAGAAAAAATCACCAAAAACACTGTAATAATACGAAATGTTCCGATTGTATGCTTGGATGTTACCGCGGAGGCTGGCTGGTAAACAATGCCACCGGCGGAACATGTGAGCGTGGCTCAGGCCGCACATTGGACGCGTCTCGGACGAAGGCCGCTGAGCGGGTTTTTGGGCGCTATGCGGGGCAAAATTTTAGCGATCAAAGCGTCCGCTATGAGGATTGTCCGTTATGCAAGGCGTCCGTTATGCGGGGGTCCACTGTATTAGTGAAATAGCTAAGAATTTGGTCAACTGGAATAATGTAATTGGCCTAAAATGGGAGAAAGCCAGCAAAATCGCCGATGCATAAATATCACCGACACATCAAAATTCATGAGCATAATTTCATCAATTTTCCATCAAATTTCGTACTTTTTGTTTTATTACTTTCAGAAAAAGATTCTCTACCATTTCATTAGAAAAAATAATTTTTTTTTTTTTTTTTTTTTTGAAAATTGTTGGACCCTGGTGCACACTTGGAAATTTGGCCTCTGGACCCTGAAAGGGTTAATTGTGACGAGACAGGCCTCTTCTGGAAGAAAATGCCAAAGAGGACCTACATAACTAAAGAGGAAAAGTCAATGCAAGGACACAAGCCAATGAAAGACAGGCTCACTCTGTTATTGTGTGGTAATGCAAGTGGGGACTTGAAATTGAAGCCCTTACTTGATTGTCATTCCAAAAATCAATGAGTTTTTAAGAACAACAATACGTATTATGAAAAGCAATGGCTGTAATGTGGAGGACCAACACGAAAGTTTGGGTAACAAGACAATTTTTTATTGAGTGAGTTCATGAGGTCACTGCTTCCACTGTCAAAAAGTATCTCATAAAGAAACAATTGCCACTCAGGTCCCGTTTACTTTTGAATACAGCTCCTGCTCACCCTCCATGCTTGGAAACCGAGTTGTCATTTGGGGTCTGGACTAGATTAATTCTATTTACATTATTCTTTATGGGAAAACTGCATTGGGTGTCGTCCATATTGGTTGTCAAATCAACACCTGGAACAAATTCAATTTGACAACTGAGATTCCACAGTATGTATATATATATACAAAGCCCCTCTTGTTATGCAGGGCATTTTGGGCAAATAAGGTCAATTTTGTCCCAGGACGAGACTCGCACCAGTCGGCAAACACCCAGGTACGCATTTTACTGATGGGTGAACACTGGACAGCAGGTATCTCAAGGAAATACATCCTAATGTTTCCAACAGTACCGGGAATCGACCCATGGGCCTCAGCATGCGAGCTGAGTGGCACTATCAAGCTAACGCTACTTACACCAAAGTCATACGGTATATGCATGTACATGTGTATGTATACACATCCATCTGAGCTTTCTTCTATTTTCTTAATAGTTCTGGCTATAATAATTCCTTTCATATCACTGGTGAAGTGGAAAGGATTCCCTCCTCTATAAGCCGTGTGTGTCTTTAATTAACCCTTTGACTGTCGCAGGCCCCTTTCTGAAACTGTCATTGTATGTCGATAAATTTTTGGAAAAAAAAATTATTTTTTTCCTATGAAATGATAGAGAATCTTTTCCCGATGGTAATGACACCAAAAGTATGAAATTTGGTCGAAAACTCGCGGAATTACGCATCAGCGATTTCACCGACCTTGAGCCCTGTTTTTGGCCAATTCCGCTGTTCCAGTTGACCAAACTCATAGCTATTTCTTTAGAACTCCATTTTTTCTATCCGTTGAGTACAAGAAACCGCCCATTTACCGATTTGAACTACCCAATAAAGTGGTCAGAAATTGGCAATTTGGCCAATTTCACGCAAATTAAAAAAGATGCGAATTCCAAAATAGGGTCCAGAATAAACAATGTAGACATTCTTGGCACTAAAATAACATATCCTCTGTTCATTAGTCACGTCTCTAGGCCCCTCTTATATTACTATTGCTTTCTATTTTGATTTTTTATTCATACAAAAAAAAATACAAAATTTACTGTTATGCAGACTACTGCATTATTGTAAAAATGGTATAAATAATATCAATGCACTAGTGAAAGAATATTAGACTCCCCAGTTGACGTGTATTGGACATGTGGTGTAATTTGCTTACTCCTGAACATTGGTAAAAAATCTAACATTTCCGCTACTTTGAGCTCAATTTCAAGGTCGTTTTCATCGTGAAAGTAATCAAAATCATCTCTATTTCTGTAATATGTTTAACATTTTATCACGCGAGACCATGAAAACGAGAATACAACAATAAATACTATACGAAAATACACCTCAAAGTCAGCGTTTTAATCCAAAAAAACGGTCAGTTTTTTTTCTCATTACACACTGCGTGCTGCAGGATTTTTTTTATGTGGTGCACACTGACCACACAAACCCATTCTCTCACATGTGGGCCTACCAGCTTTCTCCTGCTTGATTTGAAGCCGCTAGAATTCATGCGTATAAATACGTCAGGATCAGTGGTGCGTAAGACATACTATACATACGACCAAAATAGTCAAAGGGTTAACCCTTAAACTGTCCAAACGTAGATTTACGTTTTTTCAACACTTGAATGTAAAAAAAACACATTTTTTTTTTTTACATTGGAAAGCGTGTAAAAATTTTGATCTACGTTTATTTTCTTGTTATATTTGAAAATACGTAAAAAAACGTAATCTACTTTTGGAGCACTACGCATGTGAAAGTAGATCTATGTTTGGACAGTTTAAGGGTTAAGGTGACAAATGCTGCGAGCCTAGGTACAAGGCACTAGTAATCTCTACTGTATTAATTGAATTTATTAAGAAAATTTTAAATTTGGATATTTGAATGTGCATAGATCTATGTAGTACAGAAGAGATGATTGTGAATGTTATGAATGAAAAATTGGATATCCTAATTGTATGAGTAACAAAGCTGAAGGGGGTAGATTTTCAGTGAGAGAAATAAATGGAATTAGGTCAGGTGTATCTAAGTATGTTAGAGCCACAGAAGTGGTAATGTTGAATAATCAGAAGAAAGAGAATATAAAAGAATAAATTTAAGGATTATGTGGATCTGAGCAAGTGTTTTGGGAGTTTTGAACCAAGTGAGAAGTAATTGTGGTGGGTAATCTAAATGGTAAGGAGGAGAAACTATTGTGGAGGGCATAGAAGTTAAGGTTGGGGTGTCAGGAGTAAATCATAATGGGGGGGGGGGGGGTCTTTTAGTTGAGCTTTGTATAGAAAGAGGTTTGGTAATAAGTAATACACATATTTTAAGAAAATAAAAAAAAATGGATAAATAAGCACATGATATATGGAGGAGTGTTAATGTTGCAGCTTTATAACTGTAGTGTAAGCTCACCTCTGGCAAGACAGTGATGGAATGAATGATGGTGAAAGTTTTTCTTTTTCGGGTCACCCTACCCTGGTGGGTAACGGCGTTGTGTTAATAAAAATAAAAAATATATTATACAGGGAGCAATGACAGCAGTTTGTTAAACCATGTATTAGTAGATAAAAGGGTGATGGATAGACTTCTGGACACGCATGGTTTAGAGGCAACAAATATCAAATTATTATTTAGTTGTAGCTACAGTGAGAGTATGAGGTAGATGGAGGCACAAGAATGTCAACAGTAAGAGAAATGAAAGTTTATTAATTAGTGGGAGTGAGTTTGGTCAAGATTAAGCAGCTGTCGAGAAAAAGATGGGCCAGCGAGAGTACAGGCACAAAGAGGAAGGTGAAGAGTTACGAGGTAGATTTAAGAGGGGAAGGTGCCTATGGATTGGCAGAGCAAGCATAGTTCTTCTGTTTAAAAGAATGGGGGATAAAGTGTAATTATAGGGATATAAGCCTGTTGCGTATTCCTAGAGTATACCTGGATAGGGTTTTGGGGGTCAACACCCCCACGGCTTGGTCTGTGACCAGGCCTTGTGGTGGACCAGAGCTTGAACAACCAGGCTGTTACTGTTAACCGCACATAAACCGATGTACAAACCACAGCCCGGTTGGTCAGGTACTGACTTCAGGTGCCTGTCCAGCACCTTTTTGGAGACAACCAGGGGTCTATTGTTAATCCCCTTTATGTATGCTGGGAGGTAGTTGAACAGTCGTGGGCCCAGCACTTTTTGTGCCGACTTTCAGCACACTCAAGGCTCCCCTGCTTTTAACAGGTAAATAGTGAATATTCAGAAAAAGGTAAGGGAATTTTTGTTGCATTTATGGATTTAGAAAAGGCACAAGATATGGTAGATATGGGAGCAATGTGGCAGATATTGCAAGTGTACTTATAGAAGTTTCTAGGATATGAAGGCTAAAATTATTTTCCAGTAAAATTAGGCATTAAAAAATAAAAAGGCTGTGACTGGAATAATACACAAATAACCTGCACATGAGAGATAAACTTGTGACAATATTTCAGTCTGACTTGGACCATTAACTAGTCACAATAGTTAATGGCCACACTGATTAAAGGTCCAATTCGGACCAAAGAAAGTCTTAAGTTTCAGTCTCCCATGTGCAGGGTACGTGTGTAAAGGTGAATCTTAGACATGAATGTGTGATGTCACCATGGTTGTTTAACATTTACAGATGGGGTTGTAACATTGGTGGACGAGTCTGGGAGGGTAAGTAAAAGGAAATTAAAAGAATAGGAAAAAGAAAGGTAATGAATAACAAAAAATAAGTAATGAAAGATTGGATATCAGACTGGAAGGAGAAAATATAGAGGAAGTACATCTGTTCAGATATGTCAGCAGATAGATCAACAAAAGATGTGGTGAAATGACTCAGAGGGTGTATAAATGTGTAGGAAGGAAAGAGGGGTAGGGGTTGTCCTAGGAAAGGTTGGAGGAAGGCTGTAAAGGAGGGTTTGAATATGAAGGGCTTAGACATCCAATAGGCATGTGTGTATTAGAAAGGAGTGAGCGGAGGCAAGTGGGTATTTACAACTATGTGCTGTTATGAAGGAATTCTGGGTAACTGGTTAGACAAGAGTCCTGGAAGTGGGAACTGCAGTGCATGCACTCCAATGGAGGGTTGAGGATACTGCAGTAAGTAGGGGCATCTGAGCTGTAGTATCAGCGGCGCTGTGACAAGACAGTAATGAAATTAGCGATAAAAGTTTTGCTTCCTTTTCGGGTCGCCCTACATCAGTGGGAGATGGCCAGTCATATGGGGAGCACTGAACCCATAGGGATCATACAGTACCTGGGTGATTGAATGACATTCAGATTCCATTCAAGGTAAGTCCAAGTTCTTAGATTGAGCCCGTTACCAGCATTAAGGTACATTATTTCCCTTAAGGGGTGGTAAGTATGATAGCCATTAAAGTTTTGTCGCCCATGTTCCATAAACGAGTGCCAATGGATTATCTGGAGTTTATCTGGAGAGAGTTCCGGGGGTCAACGCCCCCGCGGCCCGGTCTTTGACCAGGCCTCCTTAGGTCAGTGTCCCAGGATGCGACCCACACCAGTCGACTAACACCCAGGTACCCATTTTACTGATGGGGAACATAGACAACAGGTGGAAAGAAACACTTCCAATGTTTCTACTCTGGCTGGGAATCGAACCCAGGCCCTCACCGTGTGAAGCGAGAGCGTTAACCACCAGGCCACCAGAGCCTGGATTATTGTAAAAGCCTTAAAAAAAAATACCTATATTCTATTGGATATTTCATCCCCATATTTTTTTCCAGAAATGTCAGTGACTTATTTCCAGTGGGGTTCTTGTATTTCCAATGAGGTGAATATGATCATCTCATCAAGTCAGACTCATACACCATCACATTCCACCTTATAATTAATCATGATAATATAAACACATAAGCAGTTTAATGTGATACTTTATTGACAACGTTTCACCCACACACTGGACTTCATCTTCAAACCATTCATCACATCTTCATAAAGCTTACTGTGCGGGCGAAACGTCAATAAACTATCACATTATACTGGTTGTGTGTTTATATTTCCACTGTGTCAGTATTTTATACCATTTATTTCCTATTATAATCATAAGCGATAAACCCACAAGGGTCATACAGCTACCTTATTTAAATATAATCAAAACGAAGCGCAAAACCTAGAAGGGCCATACAGCCTTTATTTAAATAGTGGAAATTATAGGCTAATACAAACATTTAATAAACACGCTACCCTTTGAAAAAAAGTAAAAAACTCATGGTTTAAGAGATTTCCTGATCAGTTTCCGGACACGTAACAGATCGATGCCTCCTCCTCCTCATTTTTTTCCTCAGAGAAATACCAGACTGGTGTTAAAAAAATTATTTTCCTGCATTCAGATACACAAGAGATGTATCAAGCACAAAAAAACATAAGGTAGTACAAGTCACTCATTACTAGTAGTGTGCACATAAGTAATGCTTTGTGGCGAGGGTCGCCATTATGCACACACCAGCCACCACCTTACTTCTCAAATATTACATTCACCAACCATAAAACACATACACACTTCCAACAAACACAAAATTGTGTGGTAAACCTCGTGCATGGCTCCTGCCAGGTGACCAACGGTAACAAAGGCAATAGACTCACTCATTTGCGGAGATATGGTGGAGTTTGTGAGCGTAGAGGAGAAGGGTGAGTGATAGAAGATCCACACGGGGCTCACATCACCTCTACCAGGGCGGCACGGTGGCGGCGGCGGCGGTGGCAGCGGCGGCGGCGGCGGCGACGGTCGTGGTGGTGGTGGTGGTGGCAGTGACGGTGAGGCCAGACATGTGAGCTACACCACCCGTCTTGCCATTCATCACACACATTCCCACCCATCTTACAATACCACCCATCATACATTGCCACTCATCATACATTGCCACCCATCACACATTCCCACCCATCTTACAATACCACCCATCATACATTCCCACCCATCTTACAATACCACCCATCATACATTCCCGCCCATCTTACAATACCACCCATCATACATTCCCACCCATCATACATTGCCACCCATCACACATCCTCACCCATCTTACAATACCACCCATCATACATTGCCACCCATCTTACAATACCACCCATCATACATTCCCACCCATCATACATTCCCACCCATCTTACAATACCACCCATCATGGAAACAATGTTGATCCCCTGTATCAGAAACCTTCCCTTGAGGAAGACTGAGGGGCCCAATCCACTCTCTAGAAAAAACGTAGGTTGGGGATATGATTGGGTTATAAATGGAAGACAGGAATAAATAAAAGGGGTGAAATAGTTGTGAAAATATCTAGCCTAGACAGGACTCCGAATGGTTTTAAGTTGGAAAAATTCAGATTCAGGAAAAGGGGGGAAAGTACTGGTTTTTAATAGAGTTGTGGATGGTGGAACAAACTCCCAAATACAGTTATAGAGGCCAGAACGTTTTTTAGCTTTAAAAAAAGGGTTTGGGTAAATCATGGTGGATGTGGGTGGGGTGAGTTTGGGCCTCATAGCTTGTGGTACCGGGGCGGTTGCCGTGTTTCCCTTAAGTCAATGTGACCCGACCCGACTGGTTGGGTGCATTGGCTTTAACCTGGGGGAAATTGGACCTGCCTCCGGGCCAGTGGCCTTCTGGGTGTTCCTTCGTTCTTATGTTCTTATGTTCTTAATCAGTCCCTCAACCGCGTCGTTGGTCATCCATCAATCTTGGTAGAATCGGGAAAAGAGCGGAGAAGGGGGATAAACCGTAGGTAGGAAAGGGGGCACATCGGTGGTCCATTTGCCCTTGAGTAGGTCTGGGAAATAGTCTTAATACTTGGGAATTCTTGTTTCTTTGGGCTGACCTCTTCCATTGGGTTTTCCCCTTGTTTTTGCCCTCCTCATTTTTGCTCCTTCTTTCCCCTATTATTTGGGCCCCCATCCAGTGAATTTCCTCATTCTTCTCCTATTCTTAAAACTTCTCCCGTGTTGGATATAAGCCACTGTGTGAAAAGTTTTTAATAAAATCCAAAGTTGCCCTGTGTCTAATTTATCACCACCCCTCAACATTACCCCTCTTCAATCCACCCCTCACTTCCCCCCCTCTTTACCCCCCAAACTTCATTCCCATCTTACACCCCCATCTTTGTTGCCACCCCTCTTACAATCCACCCCTCAGCATTCCATCTTACAATCCACCCTCTATTACCCTCCAAAACCACCCCTCTACTTTTTACCCATCACAATACCCCCATCATACTTCCCCATCTTTTCCACCCATCCATTCCCCCATCCCTGCCACCATCATAAGTGATCATGTTTATACGCCCCCTCATTAAATATTAACAAACATAGACTATACTGCCACCCAAAAATCTATAATTCTCCACCCATATTTCCTTTTTACCCACCCTAAACCATTATCCCCCATATAATCCCATAATATACTGCCACCCTATTGTGGAAAAATTTCATTTATCTGAAAGCATCATTTATGCATAAAATAAATGAACAAAGATAATTATTATTTATCAGTTAGACAAGTAGGGAAATTTGGGGCACCCGGTTAAAATGTCCCCTTGATATCTACCATTATATCCACAAATTTTTCTGGACCTTTAATTATAAAAAAAATTACATCCCGGGGTCTTAAAATTAAAATTTTGGGCTGTATATTTAAAAAAATAAAAATTATATATCAATACTCAAAAAGGAGAATATTTTTAAAATCCCCCAAATTTTACTGGAGTTTGTATCTCTCAGAAAACCTCACTGTCTGTCTTGAAAAAAAACCCGGCCCAGGTTACCAGAAACATCTGGGTTCCCGGATTCTTGTCAGTCTGTATTCTCAAGTTATGCGGAATGCCCTCCCAAAAATTTCCCCCCCATTTGAATTCAAAATTTTAATCTAAACGAAAAAATTCCCATTACACTAACTTTTTTATCAATTCAAATTAACAATTTCCCTCCTGCTGGGAGGCTGAGTCCAGTTTCCCCTTTTCCCTAATATAATTCTTTTTAAAAACAGTATGGGGTTTCTGGGGCCGAGTTCCCCAAACCTGTATTCCCCAAGCAGGCGGGGGAGATACATGTTATACACCTGGAAAATCCCGAGGACTAGTACCGAACTTCAAAGAAAAACCTCACTACAAAACAAAAAACTTGGCAGACGATCAACATTCCCCTAAAAGCGGGGGGGTCACTAACACTTAAAAGACCATACAATAAGTGTCAGGGCCCCGACTGTTCAACTGCCTCCCAGCCATAAGGTTCCCGACCCTGGCGTTTTCAAACTGGCACTGGAAAAACCCAAAGTCGGTTCCCGCCACCTGGGTGTGGGCCGGCGTTGGTTTGGGCCGCGTAAAACCTGGTTGATCGGTCTGATCCCCGGGGGGCCTGGTCCAAACCGGGCCCGGGGTTTACCCCCGGAAATCTCTACAGGTAAACTCAGGTAAAAAATCAACATATAACTTGTACGGAAATATATAATTTTCCCACATATCCACAATAAACTGCCACCCCTATCATCCCCTAATATACCCCCCCATATTCCCTAAATACCCAATATCCAAATATGCCACCCAAACATCCAAATACCCCCCCATATCATCCCAAATATACCCATCATATGCTAGACTACTCCTCTTTTAAACCCCCCATACTGTATCTTAAGACCGTATTTTTTATTCCGAAACGTTTTTCCCCCCCAGTAGCTTCTTCAAAGAGAAATTTTAAAAAATGAGATTGAAACGTGTAATCATCCATCCCCTTAAAAACTAGTTTTGAGGGGGTCAGTCCCTCGCCCGGAATAAAGATCCTAACTGTTGCAATGTCTCTTACTTATCGTCATGTCTATTGTATACCATTTTCTATTCATGGTTTATATGATAAAAACATATACTGCAAAAAAATTTAAGGAACATGTCTGGTATGTTTTGTATAAAACACTAATGGCAAGTAGATAAATGGTTCAGAGAACCACAAGTTGATAAAAATTTGACAAAAAACCACTTCACGGCAGGCATTTGAAGCGTTTCCCACACAGGGCCCTCAGTCTATCAAAAAAATGGATAGTGAAGATCAGATGGGTATTACATCGACTCAGGGGGGGGGAATTTGCCCAAAAACCTAATTTTACCATTCTTCTCTGTGGTACCCGTGCTTGTGGTGACCTGTCCAACTCGTGGTGACCCCCCAGTGGTGACCTGTAACCCGTGAAGGTTTTTTTGCTCCCAGGACTGAACCAAGATGCCCCCCATCAGCAACCAGCAGCAGGAAGGGTGGGGTCGAAAATGGAATGGGTTGATGTGTTCAGCTGGGCTTGTGAGGTTTTGGGGGGGCCCCAATTTACCATTTGGTCACCTTGCGGAAGGCCGGCCCGCCCCTCTAAATCTTTTGTTCTTGGGCATCAGACCTGGCGTCAGGTCGCCCCTGGTTGTGGAGGTGCTTGGACCACCATAAAAACCCAAAGGAAAGGCATGATCAGGAGATTGGGGGGCTGCTGCTGGGGTGCACCTGAAAAAGACTTGGCGGAGCCTTGGGGTGCAGGGCTGGGGGAAAGGGTGCCGAAGTCTCTGGAGAGATGTTGGGGCATTTGGGGGAAATACTGGCTTGCGCCGTACTTTTGTGCTGTGTGGGTCTTGGACCTGTGGCAGTTCCCGTGATAATGCCCTCTGAACTATTTAAAAAATTTTTTTTGGGCAATTATTTTTCCCCGTCTCACTTTGTTAACCCATTTATCTAAACCACAAAAATTTTTCTGTTCCCCCAAAATTTATTGTACAAAGACTTAATAATAAACTGTGTTTGAGTAGAATAATAATATTCACTGTCCCCCTTTTTTTCTCCATTTTTTTTTTAGTTAAAGTGTGAGAGGGGGGAGCAGTGTGGAGTGGTGGGTAGGTAATGAGGTGAAGTTTGTCACCAGTGACCTCCCTTACCTACCTACCTCCACCCTCCCCTCCACCCCCGCCTGTCCCTACCTCGCTCCCCCCGCACCCCCCCTTTCCCCCAATCATTTCCCCCCTTTACATTGTCTAAGTTGGTTGTTAAGTTTAATATGTTTATTTACCCCATACCCCTCCTGTGGGGGTAGTCAAAAGATTAAAAGGATAATGGGTCCAGGGTGGGCCTCAAAAATTTTTATGGGTGAGCAAGTTACAGGGTAATGTTCGCATTTTCAAGGGAATGAACTCATTTTTCAAGGTAATAACTCCAGGTAGGTCTAGTCACAATCATGACAAGTTACAAAATGATGGCCTCCTCCAAAAACAATAAGATCCCCAATGCCCGGAAAAAATCCCCCGTACCAACAATACCAGTCGATAACATTCTTCTTTGCAAAATTTCAGGGTCAAAAGCAACAAACAACAAATACCTTTCATCCGTGGACTGCTTGCAGAGGCAAAGGCAATGTTGGGGGTTTTACTGGACCCCCATAAAAGGGTCCCCTTTGGGCAACGAAAATGGATCCCAGGTTACAACCTTTCAGATTGACAGGTGAACGGTAAAGGGGTTGGCCAATTGCAAATCCTTGTTTGCACAGAACTCTAAATGCCTCAAATGATGTAGTGGAAATTTTGAGTAAAGGTCGAACAAAAACCCGTCTTGTGATTCTACAACCTCCCGGGTGCAACATGCAATTCCCGGAAAAGCTGTTAAAATTTAAATGTCTGGAAAAATTCAGCTCCTGCACCCCAAAATCTTTTCCCCGGGGTTTCAACCCCCAACCCAAAAAGGAGGGAAAATGCAAATAATTTGTTTCAGTAATAACACCAGGAGGGAGCTCTGATGAAAAATCCCCTCAGGGGCTTTTTCTCTGAAAAAATTTAATTTAAAACCCGCAAATAAAAGAGCCTATGGGAGATACATGGGCCTCATCTTCACTAACAATGATGATCTGATAAGAAATATCCCCATATAAAAACAAAAACCCCAGATCACAACATTATTTCCCAGTCTGTATCGGACCCGCCCGACATAATGAGTTGTCACGGGGGACATTCACCAAATTCAACTAATAACAAAAACATAAAGTGGGAAAATAAACCAAGTCTAACCGATAAAAGCGGGGAAGATATCTAAACCGCCCCAAACACCTGAAAGTTAACTCGGTGGCATGATGATGCAAACATTCCTCTAAAAAAAGGGGGGAAGATGTAAAAAAAAAGAGACGGCGCTCCTTTACAGACGAGGGAAAAAAGAAAAAAGGCCCTGGGGTTATATCAAATGCGTAGGAGACACGTGAAAATAGCAACATCAACAAGCTAAAAAGAATCCTTTAAGTCAGGAATTGGGAAAACTAAAAAAAAAATAAATCAGAAAAACCGTTTTCTTCCCCTATAAAATCAAAATCGAAAAACTCAGTATTGGGCCCCTAAAAACAAGTGGGCCCTACGGTGACACAAATGATTCTCAAGTCCCAATATGACTCAGTTTTAGAAAAAGCTCCAGCTGAATCGAAGATAAAAATAATTTTTTAAAACCCAAAATTTTGATTAACACAACCCTTCATGTTACCCGGGAAAAATGACTTCAACAGGCAAAAAAATGACATGCCCATCCTCTGCCCCGGGGCCAGACTCATAACTCTGTGTTCATCAGAACTGCAAGCCCCTATCGAGCCTTTTTCCATCCTGGAGGGAGCAGGACGGGGTGCCCCACATTACTAAAAAAAACAGACAAGCCCCCCCCAAAAAGGGGCAGTAAAGCAACAACAAAAAACTACGTAGCACTCCCCCATATCAAAAAAAATCTTTGAAAGGTCTAAAACAAATCCCCCCATCTAGAAACCCATCAGTTACAAAACCCGGGAACATGGGTTTTTAGCAAATGCTCCTGTCTGTCTCAACTATTGGACCACTCGACAAGGTCCCAAATGCCTGAAGAAAAAAGAAAGAATGTAATATTTAAAACTTTGCAAAAACCCAAAAAGTAATGGTAATAGCGCACAAAATGCGTTAAAGGGGAAAAACAGGAAAAGTCTTATGGATCTATTTTCCCCACTAACAGAACACAGGAGTGTGGGCAACAGGTAAAATCGGGAGCTACGGTGGCTCTGTTCCCAGGCACATTTCCCTCTTGTTTTATCCTTTTATCCATAGAAGGATGTCAGCCCCGACCTGTCTTCCTTTTCAGATGACCCGAATCTGCATGACAGTGTCTTCCATTGAGACACTGCAACCAGGAACATCCCAAATTTTATTTGGGGTGCAGAAAACAAATAAATTCAACGATGAAATTTAAATTTTCAGATATGGTAAACAAAGGGGAAATAAAACTTCATCGAGTACAAAACAAATTCTCACAAAATAGGGAAACACCAATAAGCCGGGGGTGATTGGAGGGTCTCCCCTTGGACCATAACATTTATCAATGCATCTCTAGAAAAATGACAGGATGGATAAGGGGAAACCCAAAACTAGGAGGCCAAGCCCCAGACACTCTTGGGCACTTGTTTTTTCTAGGCTGGAATTTGCTGCCCCCAAAACACCTTTCAAGGGGGTAAAACCACCCCGAAAATGTGAGAACCCCCGGGGGCATAAGGAGATAAAACACCCCCCAATTAGGGCCGGGGTTCCCAAACCTGTATTCCTGGGCCGGGGGGGGAGGATAAAGTTATATCACCCGGAAAATCCAGGGACTAGTGAAATTGCACCGAAAATCACTCATTAGGCTTGTTGGTTTGAGATAAATGGTGGAGAATATCAGTATTTGGGTGAGAGTTTTGGGGGAAGCAATTACTGGCCGAAATTGAATATTTACAGAGGAATGAGAAGTCACCTAGCCCGCCTTGGAAGACTTACCCACAACTGTCACCCATTGAAGAGTTGCCTATGATTGCTGTCCACCTGATGTGCCCAGTCACCCAGCTGATATGCTCAGTCACCCAGCTGATGTGCCCAGTAGATGTATTGCTGCCCTGGTCTGTCATCCATTGTAGTGGGTGTCTGCGTCACCCAGCCTCTGTGACCATCACCCGCGGACCGCCAGTTACCTGCAGTTGCCAGGGATGGGTGACCGCACCTGCTGTTGATGACCTGAAGTGACCTCACCTCACCTCGAGCAACTGACCATTGCCTGCTACTGCTGATGTCGGCTGCTGTGATGCTGTCTGCTATGCTGTGGCCGTGCTGTGATGCTGTCAGCTATGCTGTGGCCGTGCTGTGATGCTGTCTGCTATGCTGTGGCCGTGCTGTGATGCTGTCTGCTATGCTGTGGCCGTGCTGTGATGCTGTCTGCTATGCTGTGGCCGTGCTGTGATGCTGTCTGCTATGCTGTGGCCGTGCTGTGATGCTGTCTGCTATGCTGTGGCCGTGCTGTGATGCTGTCTGCTATGCTGTGGCCGTGCTGTGATGCTGCGATGCTGCCTAGCTCAAGAGGAGGAGATGGCTGTGATGCTGCAGTGGTGTGTGAGGGATTCTGGCTGGTGTGCCAGGACAGGAGAATCTACTATGAAGGAGTTGCCATCCTCGGAGATGTGGAAGGAAGTGAGCCGCGGAGATGGACTCCAGCTGCTGGGACCAGCCTGCTTTCAAGGGGGGTATGGAGGTGTATCCTGCCTTGCTGGTCGGCCTGTACGACCGGTATGCGGGGATGGCCTGCCAGCCATGAGAGACATTTGAGAGTGTGAGATGTCCCCAGCCTACTTTGGCTTGCCAGAAGTGTTAGTGTTACCTGTGTGAAATAAGGTGACCTTGAATACGGTCCAGTGATTATGGCTGCCTTGTTTTATGAGGCCAGTGAATCCTAGTAGTGGCATAGGATAATGGAGGGTCTTAGCTGCGATGCCTGCCCTGTCTCGATTTTCAGATGTTGTAGTGTGCATGTGAAGTGTGCCGAAAATGCGACCTTGGTGGTCGTGAAGTGGTCCAGTTGCAGTTACTTGAAAGAATGCAACCCGTTGGAGCAGTTTTCCACACCATAGAAGCCTAGAGAGGTTTGGCCCAATGGTTATCGTGCGAGGGTGACTAGCATTGGCTAGTGCATTTCTAGTAGAAGTAGGGAAGGCACTGGAGTCCGATATTTAGGTTTAAGGAGAAATGACGGGTAAGGAGGCATTGCACCAGAGAGCATCTATTATGCTGGCCAACTGCGAGGTGTACTGATTATGCTGCCTTGTGGTAGATGAGAAGGTTGAGGGAAATATATGTAGTTGAATAATTTTGTATTATGTATAATTTTGTCTTTGTATTGTAATAGATTTAAGGGATTAGGATTAAAATAGTCTAATAACTAGGACAAATTGTCCTAGCTCTCAGATATTTTAAATTGGGGGAGAAAGGGGGATGTGATGTAGTTCAGCTGGGCTTGTGAGGTCTCTGGGGAGACCTAATTTAACCAATTATATGGTCACACCTTGCCTTGGCAAACGTCTGTAGCCACGCCCACGTCTGAGATCTTTTGTTCTTGACGGCATCAGACCTAGGTGTCAGGTCGTACACGTGGTTGTGGAGGGTGCTTGGACCACCATAAAAGCCCAAGGAAGAGCATGATCAGGAGATTCGAGCGGAGCTGCTGCTGGGGTGCAGAGCTCCTGAGCAGAGACTTCGAGCGGAGCTGCTGCTGGGGTGCAGGGCTCGGGAGAAGGCTGCTGAAGTCTCTGGAGGAGACTGTTGGAGGCATTGGGCAGAGTACTGGCTTGGCACAGTACTCGTGCTGTGTAGGTCTTGGGACCTGTGGCTTAGTTCCTGTGATGAACTGCCCTCTGAACTATATTGTAAGTTACATTCATTTTGGTCAAGTTGATTGTGTTCCCTGTCTCACTGCTTATGTGTACCCCCCATTTATCTAAACCACAATAATTTTCTGTTCCCAAATATATTATTGTACAAAGACTTAATAATAAACTGTGTTTGAGTAGAATAATAATATTCACTGTCCCCGTTATTTTCTCCATTTATTTATGTTTAGTTAAAGTAGTGAGAGGGTGAGCAGTGTGGAGTGGTGGGTAGAGTAATGAGAGGTGAAGTTGTAGTCACCAGTGACCTCACATTACCTACCTACCTCCGCATACCTCACTCTTACCACCTCGCCTGTCCCCTACCTACTGACTCCCTCCGCTTACCCCCATATTCCCCTAATCATTACCCCCCTACATGACAGGAGATTGACCGAGGAAAACAAGAGAATTCGTAGTATTCCTCCAGGTCAAGAGGGGATCGTGGTCAGTGGCTGGACAGCAGGGGACGACGAAGTTGACGATCAAGAAGACGAATGGAAAGCCAGAAACAATGAAGAAGAAAGAGACTGCTGTGAAAACTCTTGTGGAAACCTCCAACGCATTCTCGGTGCTACCCAACGAATGTGAGTCGACTACTGGGACCATCATGACGAGCGACAACAAGGAGGGTAAGAATATTGTTGTTGTTGGGGATAGCCAGGTTAGATACATGGATAGGGCATTCTGCTTGAAGGACAGGAGTAGGAGACAGAGGGTTTGCTTTCCTGGGGCTGGGATGGAGGACATTGTTAGCCGGCTTGACAACATCATGATCGGTAATGGGATCAATCCTATTATTTGCCTCAGTGCTGGAGGCAATGATGTAGGCAAGCGTAGAAGTGAGGATTTAGTTAGAAAGTTCAGGACAGCTATAGACATCATTAGGAAGAAGGGGGGGGGCGCCCTCTTATATGTGGCATTTTGCCAAGAAGAGATGTTGGTAATGAATGGTTGTCCAGAACAATTGGTATTAACTGTTGGCTGGATAAACACTGTAAGGATAATGCAGTACCATTCATTGACAACTGGGACAATTTCTATGGCTGAAATGACATGTATGCCAGGGATGGGGTTCACTTATCCAGGGCAGGTGTGGGTTTTCTTGCTAACTCAGTTGAGGGGGTTGTTAGGACTTTAAACTAGGATTAGTTAGAGGTATGGGTTTAGAAATGATAAATAATGAGTATGGACATATTGACTTATGCTCAGATATTAAGAATCTTTATAGTAACTGTCATGGAGTAACTCTGGGTAATGATAATTTCAGAAATTTTGTAAAAACAAAGACGAATAGGAAAAATGTGCAGAAAAAAACCTATGATGGTATTTTATGCTAACAGTCGAAGTGCAAGAAATAAAATTAATGAACTACGTTTGGTAGCATGTGCTGGGAACTTTGATATCATTGCATTAACTGAAACGTGGTATGATTTATAGAGTCGGGATATGACTGCTGAGTGTAATATTCAGGGATTTAAGTTGTTTAATGTGGATAGATGTAATGGGAAGGGGGGAGGAGTTGCATTATATATTCTAGAAAATATTAATTGTTGCATAAAAACAGGTATAAAAATAGATGGAGCAGTAACATAATCTGTTTGGGTAGAGTTTGTAGAGGGTCAAGAAAAACTAATTCTAGGTGTAATATACCGACCTCCAGGCTTGAATCACGATAGAGGGAGACTTCTTTGGGACGAAATTGTTAGGGCTTCTAGACACAATAACATAGTCATAGTAGGGGACTTTAACTTCAGACAAATTGACTGGAATTCTTTGACAGGTAATCTAGAGTCCAGTGATTTTATGGAAACAGTTCAGGACTGTTTTCTGAAGCAGAGCGTGACAGAGCCTACCAGGGGTGATAATTTGCTAGACCTAGTCTTGTCAAATAAGGAAACACTCGTGAATAATCTGGAGATCACTGAAGAGCTTGGCGCAAGTGATCACAAATCCATCACTTTTAGCATTAACTGGGAATGCAAGAATAATGATAATATAGTAAAAATCCCTGATTTCCGTTCTGCAGATTATAATGGACTTAGGGAACATCTGTCTAATCTTGATTGGGGTTATCTAGCTAATGATTTTATTGATTATGAAGGGATCTGCTTTTATGATTTTTTTCTTAATAATGTACACCGTGCCCAGAGTATATACATTCCCCAGAGAGATATTAGGTCTAATAATAACGATCCCAAATGGGTTAGCAGTAGAAATATAAACACATATGCAGTATAATGTGATCCTTTATTGACATATGCATATGTGTTTATATTTCCATTGTGTCGGTATTTTATACCATTTATTTCCATGGGTTAACAGTAGGTTAAAGCATCTATTAGGGGAGAAAAGGGGAATTTATAGGCTCATCAGAAGAGGAGAGGTTAAACTTACTGACCAATATGTTCAGCTTAAGATTAGAAAGGCTAAACGTTACTATGAAATTAGAGTTGCTAGTGATTCAAAGACTAATCCAAAGGGGTTCTTTCAAGTGTATAGGACGAAGGTGAAGGAAAAAGTAGGACCTCTGAAAATTGGGAATGGACAGCTGACGGATAACGAACTGGAAATGTGTTCCTTATTTAATGACTATTTTTTGTCAGTTTTTACACAGGAAGATGTAAATGAGATTCCAGTAATAAACAATTATTTAGTTCCTGATGAATTTAAATTAACTAATATTACTGTCACGAGGGACATGGTTATTAAACAGATAGATAAACTGAAGCAAAATAAGTCCCCGGGACCCGGCTCCGGCTGGGTTACAAGTATCTTTGGCAGGTTAAATCACCACCACCAGATGTAGACCAAACGAAATGTAAACTTTGCCAGATGGATTATTGTCACACCCTGCGTCATTATGTACTGGAGTGCGATAAAATTAATGAATTTAGAAACAACTCACTCAGAAGTGTTCAAGAAATGGCTAAGTATTTTATCCACAGTGGTATATTACAGACCATTCTGGAGAAATACCCTGACTTTGCTAGCTGTAAATAAAGCATTACCACATATGTGCATGTGTGTGTGTGTGTGTGTGTGTGTGTGTGTGTGTGTGTGTGTGTGTGTGTGTGTGTGTGTGTGTGTGTGTGTGTGTGTGTGTGTGTATGTGTGTGTTTGTGTGTATGTGTATGTGTGTGTTTGTGTGTATGTGTATGAGTGTGTGTGTGTGTGTGTGTATGAGTGTGTTTGTGTATGAGTGTGTGTGTGTGTATGAGTGTGTGTGTGTGTGTATGAGTGTGTGCGTGTGTGTGTATGAGTTTGTGTGTGTGTGTGTGTTTATGTGTGTGTGTGTATGAATTTGTATGTGTGTGTGTGTGTGTGTGTGTGTGAGACAGAGACTCAGCAATCAACATTTGCACCAATAACTCACTACAGTTGTGACCGGGTGTGGAAGTGTGAATTGCTCATTACTCTAAAATTTGTTCATGATTGCAGCCATGTATAAACGTAAGTAACCATTCTTACAGTATTCATTACCTTTGTAACTTGTGAGTTCATTACCTTTGTAACTTGTGAGTTCATTACCTTGTACCTAGTTCAGCCATCAAAACTTTGGAGCCCGGTCCCTACACCCATTGTGTACCTCTGTAATCTGTAAATACCTTTGTAACTTGTCATGATTGTGACTAGACCTACCTGGAGTTCATTACCTTTGTAAATTGTGAGTTCAATACCTTTGTAAATTGTGAATTCATTACCTCTGTAACTTGCTCAGCTATCAAAACTTTGAGGCCCAGTCCCTGGACCCTTTATGTACCTCTGTAATCTTTTTACTACCGCCCACTGGATGGGTATGGGGTGCATAATAAACATATTAAACAAAAAAAAAGACCCGATGAGTTGTTTTCCAGAGTACTTAAGGAATGCAAGATGGAGCTTAGTCAGCCATTAACGAGTGTGTTTAATGCGTCCATCCTTACCGGTGTTGTGCCAGAGTTGTGGAAGATGGCTAATGTTGTTTCTATATTCAAATCAGGGGATAAGTCCGTTCCTTCAAATTACCGTCCAATAAGCCTGACATCTGAGGGACTGACCACCTCAAAACTTTAAGGGTGACGGACTGATTACATCGTCTTCAAGTCTCTTCTGCTTCTATCAAATTTTCTGTACTCGACTGAAGAAGCCTACTGTGTAGGCGAAACGTTTCGAAATAAAGATACCTAACTGTTGCATATGTGTCTTACCTAACAGCCTGTCGGTATTTTATACCATTTTAATGTTAAATCTGTCAGACACTGCAACACAAGGGTATCTTGGTACAGACCTGCAATCAACTTCGACAACCTCTACTAGTGAGAACGGCTGGATTTGAGGGGGATCTGACCTCCCAACATCTGCGTTCTTACCTCTTCTAGTGACCTACGTCTCACCTCCTGGCGCTATATAAGGCTCCATCCTGTCACTTCATCTCCATATTGTTTCATACTATACATGGAGTTTACCTGGAGAGAGTTCCGGGGGTCAACGCCCCCGCGGCCCGGTCTGTGACCAGGCCTCCTGGTGGATCAGAGCCTGATCAACCAGGCTGTTGCTGCTGGCTGCACGCAAACCAACGTACGAGCCACAGCCCGGCTGATCCGGAACTGACTTTAGGTGCTTGTCCAGTGCGAGCTTGAAGACTGCCAGGGGTCTGTTGGTAATCCCCCTTATGTATGCTGGGAGGCAGTTGAACAGTCTCGGGCCCCTGACACTTATTGTATGGTCTCTTAACGTGCTAGTGACACCCCTGCTTTTCATTGGGGGGATGTTGCATCGTCTGCCAAGTCTTTTGCTTTCGTAATGAGTGATTTTCGTGTGCAAGTTCTGTACTAGTCCCTCTAGGATTTTCCAGGTGTATATAATCATGTATCTCTCCCACCTGCGTTCCAGGGAATACAGGTTCAGGAACCTCAAGCGCTCCCAGTAATTGAGGTGTTTTATCTCCGTTATGCGCGCCGTGAAGGTTCTCTGTACATTTTCTAGGTCGGCAATTTCACCTGCCTTGAAAGGTGCTGTTAGTGTGCAGCAATATTCCAGCCTAGATAGAACAAGTGACCTGAAGAGTGTCATCATGGGCTTGGCCTCCCTAGTTTTGAAGGTTCTCATTATCCATCCTGTCATTTTTCTAGCAGATGCGATTGATACAATGTTATGGTCCTTGAAGGTGAGATCCTCCGACATGATCACTCCCAGGTCTTTGACGTTGGTGTTTCGCTCTATTTTGTGGCCAGAATTTGTTTTGTACTCTGATGAAGATTTAATTTCCTAGTGTTTACCATATCTGAGTAATTGAAATTTCTCATCGTTGAACTTCATATTGTTTTCTGCAGCCCACTGAAAGATTCGGTTGATGTCCGCCTGGAGCCTTGCAGTGTCTGCAATGGAAGACACTGTCATGCAGATTCAGGTGTCATCTGCAAAGGAAGACACGGTGCTGTGGCTGACATCCTTGTCTATGTCGGATATGAGGATGAGGAACAAGATGGGAGCGAGTACTGTGCCTTGTGGAACAGAGCTTTTCACCGTAGCTGCCTCGGACTTTACTCTGTTGACGACTACTCTCTGTGTTCTGTTAGTGAGGAAATTATAGATCCATCGACCGACTTTTCCTGTTATTCCTTTAGCACGCATTTTGTGCGCTATTACGCCATGGTCACACTTGTCGAAGGCTTTTGCAAAGTCTGTATATATTACATCTGCATTCTTTTTATCTTCTAGTGCATTTAGGACCTTGTCGTAGTGATCCAATAGTTGAGACAGACAGGAGCGACCTGTTCTAAACCCATGTTGCCCTGGGTTGTGTAACTGATGGGTTTCTAGATGGGTGGTGATCTTGCTTCTTAGGACCCTTTCAAAGATTTTTATGATATGGGATGTTAGTGCTATCTGTCTGTAGTTCTTTGCTGTTGCTTTACTGCCCCCTTTGTGGAGTGGGGCTATGTCTGTTGTTTTTAGTAACTGTGGGACGACCCCTGTGTCCATGCTCCCTCTCCATAGGATGGAAAAGGCTCGTGATAGGGGCTTCTTGCAGTTCTTGATGAACACGGAGTTCCATGAGTCTGGCCCTGGGGCAGAGTGCATGGGCATGTCATTTATCGCCTGTTAGAAGTCATTTGGCGTCAGGATAACATCGGATAGGCTTGTGTTAACCAAATTTTGTGGCTCTCTCATAAAAAATTCATTTTGATCTTCGACTCTCAGTCTGGTTAGCGGCTTGCTAAAAACTGAGTCATATTGGGACTTGAGTAGCTCACTCATTTCCTTGCTGTCATCTGTGTAGGACCCATCTTGTTTAAGTAGGGGCCCAATACTGGACGTTGTTCTCGATTTTGATTTGGCATAGGAGAAGAAATACTTTGGGTTTCTTTCGATTTCATTTATGGCTTTTAGTTCTTCCCGCGATTCCTGACTCCTAAAGGATTCTTTTAGCTTAAGTTCGATGCTTGCTATTTCTCTGACCAGTGTCTCCCTACGCATTTCAGATATATTGACCTCTTTTAGCCGCTCTGTTATTCTTTTCCGTCGCCTGTAAAGGGAGTGCCTGTCTCTTTCTGTTTTACATCTACTCCTCCTTTTTCTTAGAGGAATAAGCCTTGTGCATACATCGAGTGCCACCGAGTTAATCTGCTCTAGGCATAAGTTGGGGTCTGTGTTGCTTAGTATATCTTCCCAGCTTATATCGGTTAGGACTTGGTTTACTTGGTCCCACTTTATGTTTTTGTTATTGAAGTTGAATTTGGTGAATGCTCCCTCGTGACTAATCTTATTATGTCGGTCTGGGGCTCCGCGCATACATGACTGAACCTCAATTATGTTGTGATCTGAGTATATTGTTTTTGATATGGTGACATTTCTTATCAGATCATCATTGTTAGTGAAGATGAGGTCTAGTGTATTCTCCAGTCTAGTAGGCTCTATTATTTGCTGGTTTAAATTGAATTTTGTGCAGAGATTTAAAAGCTCGCGTGAGTGTGAGTTTTCATCAGAGCTGCCTCCTGGTGTTATTACTGCAACAATATTATTTGCTATATTCCTCCATTTTAGGTGCCTTAAGTTGAAATCCCCCAGGAGCAAGATGTTGGGTGCAGGAGCTGGAAGGTTTTCCAGACAGTGGTCAATTTTTAACAGCTGTTCCTGGAATTGCTGGGATGTTGCATCCGGAGGCTTGTAGACTACCACAATGACTAGGTTTTGGTTCTCGACCTTTACTGTTAAAACTTCCACTACATCATTTGAGGCATTTAGCAGTTCTGTGCAAACAAGTGACTCTGCAATGTACAGGCCAACCCCCCCCCCCCTTTTGCCTGTTCACTCTGTCACATCTGTATAGGTTGTAACCTGGGATCCATATTTCGTTGTCCAAGTGATCATTTATGTGGGTCTCAGTGAAAGCCGCAAACATTGCCTTTGCCTCTGAAAGCAGTCCACGGATGAAAGGTATTTTGTTGTTTGTTGCTGGCTTTAGACCCTGTATATTTGCAAAGAAGAATGTTATCGGACTGGTGGTATTGTTGGTACTGGGGGGATATTTTTTTTTCCGGCATTAGTATCTGTATCTGTTGGTTTGGAGTGGAGGCCATCGACTGTGGTTCCACTCCAGGAATGATTGGATTTGGTGTACGATTTCTGCCATTTCCTGCCAGTTTTTTTTCCTTCCTGGCACTAAAAAACCTCTCCCTCTTGAGTGGCTGTGGCTACCCAGGTATTCCCATGGCCTGGATGTTTTGTATCTTTTTGTCCCCTTTAGATGGTATGCCTGGCAATTTAAGTTATAGCACAGTCTTTCCTGTACTGAAGAGGTACACAGTTCAGGGTGAAAAAGCTTACAGGAAGGGAGTTTGCATTTTCCTGTTGTCATATGGGCATGGCATTTTCTAGGGTGGTCATAGTTGCACGTCCCGTCTGTTTTTCCAGATTTCCCATGCCAGCAGATACCGAGTGCATAGTATGTGCACAGGCTTGGTTTCCGTTTGCCTTGGGTTTCTGTGACTGTATTCCCTGTTGGTGCATGTTTCCCTGTCTTATTCCTATACTCCCTAGCACCAACAATGGAGCTCCCACCAGTTGTTTTTGGTAATATATCCTCACTATTGCTAGTGGAGTCCTCTTGTTTGCTATTTCCTGCGGTATTTCTAGTTTGCAATATTGGTTTTATCTTATCTTTGACTACACTTGTTTCCTCACTACGGCTCCTGTCCCCTATGAGGTCATTTATATGTATTCCTTCCTGCGTATAATTCCCGACTACCTGGACAAAATCTCCAGCTTCATCATTACTGTCTCCCAGGACAGCACCTCCAGCTTCACCATTACTGTCTCCCAGGACAGCACCTCCAGCTTCACCATTACTGTCTCCCAGGACAGCACCTCCAGCTTCACCATTACTGTCTCCCAGGACAGCACTATCAGCCCCACATTTACTGACTACCAGGACATCACCTCCAGCCTTACAGTTTCTGACTACATGGCCAGTATCAAGGGGAGTACCATTCAGCCCAGACTTTTTATGTTCCCATCTGTTGTAGAAAGCTTCCAGGTTGTCTATGAAAGCAGCTTTGATGTTATCCTCTTTTAATACCCTTGTGATTTTAGTCCACAGATTTTCCTCATTTGGGCATACCCAAAAACACTTCTCTGTTTTAATACTGCTTAGAACTTTAATACGTGCTAGAACTTTAATTTGTGTCATCAATCCTATACGATACATCCCTCTAGCGCCTGGAACCAATCTTGGGCGGAAAACATTATATACCGAGTCAAAAAAGGAGAATTAGTGTGTACTACCTAGCAGAGTTTACTGCCAGAGGGGAATCATAGGCCTGTGTCCCGTGTGAAAAAAATAATAATAATTGAACTTTGTGTCAGAGGAAAGAAAGTCTCCCTGAAAACATTGAGTATACATAGTGTATAGTGTATACTACAGTGGCTCCCTAGTATATTGATGATAAAGGCTAAAGTGTCATTTGAAAACAGGTGAATTTGTAAATGAAGTGATAAGCCTATAGAGGCAGGTGCCAGAAGTCGCCAGAAACTTACCACAGGTCAGCTGTTTTTAATAATCTTCCTGGCCTGCTAGTGTACTCGCATATAATCTAGTGATACCAGTGAATAGCAGAATACAGTGTTGTAGTAGCAACTAACCAGTATTATAATGGTACTTAGTGGAGTGGAGTGACTTTCATTAGTTTCTTTTTTCTTGAAATACCAGACATATACTGTGAATTTCATATAACCTGTAGTTACCAGCGGTCGCAATATACACAACGAGAAGCAATTATTACTACAGAAAAAGCGTCCTTCCTCCAAAATTTGCACCAGTCAACTATAGTGATAATATAGCATTTACTGTGGTGGAGACGGAAAAAAAAATAGAAAAGCTAGATACAGCGATTGATAAACAAGGGTGGAGGTCGACCGTTCGTCATTGTAGGAGTGCCAGCAGTCACAGTAAGTAAGTAAGTAAGTTTATTCAGGTATACACAAATACAGTTACATAGAATTATCATACATAGCAGCATATGTGTAGAGAACCTAGGATAACCCAAAAAAGTCAGACAGAGTGACTTATTTCCATTGGGGTCCTTTTACCTTATTATTATAGTATAAAGGTTATAATATTTTCTTATTATTCTACAATAAAGATAACATCTTATCATACTAAAAAGACTATCACCGGCTCTTCAACACGCAAGTTATACTTTTGTATTAATCAAATCACATATTACTCGGGTAGATAATTTCCAGTAGATCCTTTATGTGTTAGCTCAAATCACCGACCAATACGGTTTAAATAAGTGACCCACTGATCAGATCAGATAGACTGGTCCGAACCCTTGACTGGTCCGAACCCTTGACTGGTCCGAACCCTGGACTGGTTTCAAACGGTTTCGTTGTGCACTACCTAGCAGGTTATTAATAGAATATTAAAGAGGTTGCTAGTAGAATTGCAGTAAATCAACCATTCAAATCATTATGAAGCTGTGTGTAGTCTGTGGTCAGTCAAACAAACGGGCTTCCACATGCATAAATTGTCATTTTTGTGGAAATTGGTGTCACGCCCCTTGTGCAGATATCCAAGAACTAGCTACAAGCAGTATTAAAACAGGGAAGTGTTTTTGGGTATGCCCAAATGAGATAAATCTGTGGACTAAAATCACAAGGGTATTAAAAGAGGTCAACATCAAAGCTGCTTTCATAGAAAACCTGGAAGCTTTCTACAACAGATGGGAACATAAAAAGTCTGGGCTGAATGGTACTGCCCTTGATACTGGCCATGTAGTCAGAAACTGTAAGGCTGGAGATGATGTCCTGGTAGTCAGTAAATGGGGGGCTGATAGTGCTGTCCTGGGAGACAGTAATGGTGAAGCTGGAGGTGCTGTCCTGGGAGACAGTAATGGTGAAGCTGGAGGTGCTGTCCTGGGAGACAGTAATGGTGAAGCTGGAGATGCTGTCCTGGGAGACAGTAATGGGGAAGCTGGAGATGCTGTCCTGGGAGACAGTAATGGTGAAGCTGGAGATTTTGTCCAGGTAGTCGGGAATTATACGCAGGAAGGAATACATATAAATGACCTCATAGGGGACAGGAGCCATAGTAGGGAAACAAGTGTAGTCAAAGATAAGATAAAA